>NC_141876.1:6501136-6804166 GCF_056163025.1 Triticum urartu | reverse complement strand
CTCAGGCGGGTCATCGTGGTGCTGCTTTTCAGTATTGAAATATTAACGTGGTTAATCTCAATGCTATATTTTAGTACCAAAATTAGTGATATATAATTGAGTCATGCGTTCTTCGAAATGTTTTTTCAGTACTGTAATCAATACTGCAATATTAACATGGATAACCGCAGTACCGAATATTAGTAACAATTTTGTGATATACAGCTAAGTCTTGTGATCATCGTCTTGTTTTTAAGTACTAAAATCAGTGTTGAAATATTATGTGGATAATCGCAATACTGAATTTTAGTATCAAAATTAGTGTTATACAACTGAGGCTGGTTATCATGGTGATGTTTTTTAGTACTAAAACAGTATTTAAATATTAACGTGAAGAATACCGAAATTTGCGATATACAGCTAAGTCTCGTGATCTTTCTTTTTTCAGTACTTAAATATTAAGTGGATAATTGCAATACTGAACTTTAGTACCAAAATTAGTGATATACAACTTAGTCAGGTCATCCTGGTGCTATTTTTAGTATTGGAATCAGTATTGAAAAATTAACGTGAAGAATCACAATACTGAATTTAGTATCGAAATTAGTGATATACAAGTGAGTCGGGTTGTTGGGGATATAGCTATCAGTTATGACCCGCCCAGGAGGGGCCGGGTCAGCCCCAATGGTGGGTCACGAAGGAAGCCCAATATTAACATGGATAACCACAGTACCAAATATTAGTAACAAATTTGTGATATACAGCTAAGTCTCGTGATCATCGTTTTGTTTTTCAGTACTGAAATGTTATGTGGATAATTGCAATACTGAATTTTAGTACCTTAATTAGTGTTATACAACTGAGGTTGGTTATCCCGGTGCTGTTTTTTAGTACTGAAAATAGTATTGAAATATTAACGTGAAGAATACCGAAATTTGTGATATACAGCTAAGTCTCATGATCTTTGTTTTTTCAGTACAGAAATATTAAGTGGATAATCGCAATACTGAACTTTAGTACCAAAATTAGTGATATACAACAGAGTCAGGTCATCCTGGTGCTACTTTTAGTATTGGAATCAGTATTCAAAAATTAACGTGAAGAATCACAATACTGAATTTAGTACCGAAATTAGTGATATACAAGTGAGTCGGGTGATCTCGTTTTATATTTCAGTACTGAAATCAGTATTGAAATATTAAGGTGGATAACAGCAATACTGAATTTCTGTACCGAAATGAGTGATATACAACATAGTCGGGTCTTCTTGGTGCTGTAATTCAGTACTGAAATCAGTATTGAAATATTAACGTGGATAATCACAACACTGAATTTTAGTACCGAAATTAGTAATACACAACAGAGTCGGGTCACGATGGTGCTGTTTTTCAGTATTAAATATTAATGTGGATAATCACAATACTGAGTTTTAGTACTGAAATTAGTGATATAGAACCGAGTAAGGTGTTAGTCGTCCTATTTATGAGTACTCAAATTAATAATAAATACTAATATGGATAATCGCAATAGTAAATTTTATAATGAAATTAGTGATACAGAAGTGAGTCGGGTCATCGTCGTTTTGTTCTTCGGTACTGAAATCAATATTGAAGTATTAAGGTGGATAATCGCAATACTGAATTTTAGTACCGAAATGAGTGATATAGAACAGAGTTGGGTCATCTTGGTGCTGTATTTCAGTACTGAAATCAGTATTGAAATATTAAGGTGGATAATCACAATACTGAATTTTAGTAGCGAAATTAGTAATATACAACTCAGTCGGGTCATGTGGTGCTGCCTTTCAGTATTGAAATATTAACGTGGTTAATCTCAATGCTATATTTTAGTACCGAAATTTGTGATATATAATTGAGTCATGCGTTCGTCGAAATGTTTTTTCAGTACTGAAATCAATACTGCAATATTAACATGGATAACCGCAGTACCGAATATTAGTAACAATTTTGTGATATACAGCTAAGTCTCGTGATCATCGTTTTCTTTTTAAGTACTGAAATCAGTATTGAAATATTATGTGGATAATCGCAATACTGAATTTTAGTATCAAAATTAGTGTTATACAACTGAGGCTGGTTATCATGGTGATGTTTTTTAGTACTAAAACAGTATTGAAATATTAACGTGAAGAATACCGAAATTTGCGATATACAGCTAAGTCTCGTGATCTTTCTTTTTTCAGTACTTAAATATTAAGTGGATAATTGCAATACTGAACTTTAGTACCAAAATTAGTGATATACAACTGAGTCAGGTCATCCTGGTGCTATTTTTAGTATTGGAATCAGTATTGAAAAATTAATGTGAAGAATCACAATACTGAATTTAGTATCGAAATTAGTGATATACCAGTGAGTCGGGTTGTTGGGGATATAGCTATCAGTTATGACCCGCCCAGGAGGGGCCGGGTCAGCACCAATGGTGGGTCACGAAGGAAGCCCAATATTAACATGGATAACCGCAGTACCAAATATTGGTAACAAATTTGTGATATACAGCTAAGTCTCGTGATCATCGTTTTGTTTTTCAGTACTGAAATGTTATGTGGATAATCGCAATACTGAATTTTAGTACCTTAATTAGTGTTATACAACTGAGGTTGGTCATCCCGGTGCTGTTTTTTAGTACTGAAAATAGTATTAAAATATTAACGTGAAGAATACCGAAATTTGTGATATACAGCTAAGTCTCATGATCTTTGTTTTTTCAGTACAGAAATATTAAGTGGATAATCGCAATACTGAACTTTAGTACCAAAATTAGTGATATACAACAGAGTCAGGTCATCCTGGTGCTACTTTTAGTATTGGAATCAGTATTCAAAAATTAACGTGAAGAATCACAATACTGAATTTAGTACCGAAATTAGTGATATACAAGTGAGTCGGGTGATCCTCGTTTTGTATATCAGTATTGAAATCAGTATTGAAATATTAAGGTGGATAATCGCAATACTGAATTTCTGTACCGAAATGAGTGATATAAAATACAGTCGGGTCATCTTGGTGCTGTAATTCAGTACTGAAATCAGTATTGAAATATTAACGTGGATAATCACAATACTGAATTTTAGTACCAAAATTAGTGATATGCAACAGAGTCGGGTCATCATGGTGTTGTTTTTCAGTATTAAATATTAACGTGGATAATCACAAGACTGAGTTTTAGTACTGAAATTAGTGATATAGAACCGAATCAGGTATTAGTCGTGCTATTTTTTAGTACTCAAATTAATACTGAAATACTAACATGGATAATCGTAATAGTAAATTTGATACCGAAATTAGTGATATAGAAGTGAGTCGGGTCATCGCCGTTTTGTTCTTCAGTACTGAAATCAGTGTTGAAGTATTAAGGTGGATAATGGCAATACTGAATTTTAGTACCGAAATGAGTGATATAGAACAGAGTCGGGTCATCTTGGTGCTGTATTTCAGTACTGAAATTAGTATTGAAATATTAAGGTGGATAATCACAATACTGAATTTTAGTAGCGAAATTAGTAATATACAACTCCGTCGAGTCATTGTGGTGCTATTTTCAGTATTGAAATATTAACGCTATTAATCTCAATTCTATATTTTTGTACCAAAATTAGTGATAATAAACGTGAAGAATACCGAAATTTGTGATATACAGCTAAGTCTCATGATCCTTGTTTTTTCAGTATAGAAATATTAAGTGGATAATCGCAATACTGAACTTTAGTACCAAAATTAGTGATATACAACTGAGTCAGGTCATCCTGGTGCTATTTTTAGTATTGGAATCAGTATTGAAAAATTAACGTGAAGAATCACAATACTGAATTTAGTATCGAAATTAGTGATATACAAGTGACTCGGGTTGTTGGGGATATAGCTATCAGTTATGACCCGCCCAGGAGGGGCCGGGTCAGCCCCAATGGTGGGTCACGAAGGAGGCCCAATAAACATTCAAGACGATAGTTTATTAAAGCTTATAGAAGGCCTAAGGCCTAGAGGTGGCTTAAGGCCCAATATTGTAAAATGCTGTATGGAAGGAAAGACTTGTAAGGAGAGGCATGTAAAAGAAGTCACCGAGCCGGACACGCTGTATGAGACGGCCGGGACTCTGTAGGCCACCAGGCGTCAACCCATGTATATAAGGGGATGACCCGGTGGCGACTTAGGGCAAGAAACAAGAGATCGATAACCAAGCCGGCGAACTAGCCTCTTGGCAATCGAAACCCCAGCAATATCGAACACAACTAGACGTAGGCTTTTACCTTCATCGTAAGGGGCCGAACTAGAATAAAATCTCTCGTGTCCTATGTCCCGATTAACCCCTTTAAGCTTCCTAGTTGCGATGGCCCTACGACTAAGTCCTTTTGCTAGGACATCTGCCATGACAATTCCATGACAGTTGGCGCCCACCGTGGGGCCAGCGCATGGTGGATTTGAGTTCTTGAAGGGCAACTTCGAAGGGCTCAAGGGATACGCTGTGGGCCGGATGACCAAGAGTCGTCGCGGCAAGCTCTACATCGACGATGAAGGCTGGGGCCCCGAGGCCGGCTCAATTGAGTACGGGTACCAGGTCCCCTTCGGCGGAATTCATGTCTTCATCGGCCGGATCGGTGAGTCGGACCCTGAGCCGAACATCCACACCAACCTCATTGAAGCGGCTCAGCGCGCGAGGTCCACCCGTGTTCAATCTGTCGTAAAGCATGCCTTCGTAGGCTGTTTCCACGGCGGTGAATACTCTGAAGAATCGGTGGATGGCGGTGAGACGACCGTCTGTTCTGACGCCACATCATCAACGGGAGAGACAGACTCTTTGTATCAGCTGCAGGATGGCATGCTCGGGGGCTGTTCCGATGGCAGCAGTATTCTGGACCCCCTTGAGCCGCCGAATTGGGCCGGAGTCTTCATGGCAGGAACACAGCCGGGGCAGAACTCCACAGCAGCGGCAGCAACAACCACCGAGTCGGCCGCAGCCGGGTCAGGAGACCCTGCGCGCCCCCGGCTCAGATTCTGATGGACCTCATGGATAAACTGACGACCCTGTTGACTGTCGTGGTAGAGCCGGTGAATCAAGCTCAGCATGACACAGAGGTGGCATGCGTACGTGTGGATATTGAAATTAGTATTGAAGTATTATTAAGGTCGATAATCACAATACTAAATTTTAGTACCGTAATGAGTGATATAGAACAGAGTCGGGTCATCTTGGTGATGTATTTCAGTACTGAAATCAGTATTGAAATATTAAAGTGGATAATCACAATACTGAATTTTAGTAGTGAAATTAGTAATATACAACTCAGTCGGGTCATCGTGGTGCTACTTTTCAGTATTGAAATATTAACGTGGTTAATCTCAATGCTATATTTTAGTACTGAAATTAGTGATATAGAACTGAGTCATGCGTTCGTCGAGCTGTTTTTCAGTACTGAAATCAATACTGCAATATTAACATGGATAACCGCAGTACCAAATATTAGTGACAAATTTGTGATACACAGCTAAGTCTCGTGATTATCGTTTTGTTTTAAGTACTGAAATCTGTATTGAAATATTATGTGGATAATCGCAATACTGAATTTTAGTATCAAAATTAGTGTTATACAACTGAGGCTGGTCATCTTGGTGTTGTTTTTTAGTACTGAAAACAGTATTGAAATATTAATGTGAAGAATACCGAAATTTGTGATATATAGCTAAGTCTCATGGTCTTGTTTTTTTCAGTACAGAAATCAGTACTGAAATATTAAGTGGATAATCGCAATACTAAACGGCGGCTCCGTCTCGTGAAACGTGATAATTCTTTCTCCTTGATTTTTTCTCTAAAAATAGGATATGTGTCAGGGTTGAGGTCTGCGGGGCCTCCAGGTGGGTACAACCCACCTGGGCGCACGAGGAGAGGGGGCGCGCCCTGGTGGGTTGTGCCCACCCAGGGGCCCCTCTTTGGTGGGTCTTGGCTCCAATAATTCTCTTTTATACCATAAAAAATCCTCGCAAAGTTTCGTTTCATTCCGAGAACTTTTATTTCTGCACAAAAACAACACCATGGTAGTTCTGCTAAAAACAGCGTCAGTCCGGGGTTATTTTGATTCAAATCATGCAAATTAGAGTCCAAAACAAGAGGAAAAGCGTGAGAAAAAGTAGATGCGTTGGAGACGTTTCATTGTTTCGGTGGTCGATATAACTTGAGGGAATATTTTTTTCTACCTTTAGCTCCTCGTTGGGTTCGACACACTTAATTATCGAAAGATGCTACAACTGATCCCCTATACTTGTGGGTTATCACTAGATTGATGCATTTTTCTCTAGGCGAAAGTAACAAAGGGTGCGTGCGTACGCTGCACCCTGAAGCAATATGGGCCTATGGGCCCTCTCATGGTAGTAAGGGAGAAAGACGAGGTGGGCTAGCGTCTGGTTTTGGACTAAATGCGCAACAGCCGCATTTTATTCTGCCGGTTTCATTTTTCTGTATACATACCCATCTAACACTACTAGGAAAAGGCATGCTAGTGGCGCACCGAATTTGCCTTCTAATGGCACACTACCGATGTGCCACTGGCATCACGCCATTAGAATTAAATTCTAATGGCGCACCACCGGTACGCCATTAGTATCTGGTGTTCTAATGGCGCACCACGTAGTGCGCCATTACTATAGCCTGCAGTGCGCCATTAGAATACCTCTCAGGGGGCCATATGTACCCATGTGCTTTGGCATTCTAATGGCGCACCAGCAGTTAATGCGCCATTAGTGTGATGATCACAGTGCGCCATTAGTGTCTTGTGTGGTGCGCCATTATTATGAATATTAGGTTTTATTTTTTTTGCTTTTCTGATTTTTGCACAGGTTACAAAATATATTATTGGACAGAATATAGACAGCAGCACACAGCAACATCAGATTCATCGAATACAATAGAAGATTAGTCTCCGAATACAATTCATCATATTAGTCTCCGAATTCAAAGGACCGAACAAAGATAAAACATTACAAGTCTCAAGACCGTGAGTGTCGAGTTTGCCTTCACATTACAAGTCGATATCGATCATCTAAACTACCATCACATAGAAGAGAGCTGTGGTCATCACGATGAGCATCATCGTGATCAAACTGGTCTTCATCCGGTTCCTCCAACGCTCCCTCCTCTCTCCTTCTAGATAGCGGGCGTATCTACATTCGGCCTCCGCCCTAGTGGTGTACCCTTTGTAACTGTTACCGCTGAAACGGTGAACCTGTCTCCGACACTCCTCCCAGTCGTCGTAGACTCCGGGAACCTTACCCTTGTACACGACATACGACGTCATCTCTATGCACAAGCCAAACAACAGACAATACATAAGCAATATGTAAGTATGCAACAAAAATATCGGAAGAGAAAAGCAAGACATTAATAGCACGATTATGGTCCTACTAATAAATAGCATCGATTACATCTAAGTTGAACGACTGTCCAAACCAAAGAGACATACGAATTCATTAAAGTATAATTACAACATGAGCCAATCAATGTTTCAGAACTACACATCACTACTTTCGACTCGACTCATCGGACAGGAACGTGGATGAAGCCGTCGTCTGTCATGATGGTCATGAGATCGCGGTCGTTGTCACCTTGCGTTTGTAGCATTTCATCTATCTCACTGTTGGACGGTTGATATCTGAGGAAGAACTGCCCCGAGGTATGAAGGACATCTTGATGGATGATGTCCGCAGACTCCGACTGGATGCGAAAGAATTCTTGTCTGAGGTCCGCGTCTTGGACTGCCGACAAGCTCGTGGCCCAATCTTTGAGATTATCTGGTAGCAGAAGTTGATGATGGTCCCTTACGATCGCCCGCATGTGATGGAGGGCGTAGTAGGCATCCTTCTGACCGCCAGGCGGCTGCTTGACGCAGCAGAACTTCGTATTGTGTGAGAACATGTGCTTGCCGTACTTACGAACTGCCCTGGTGAAGGTGCCTCCAGATTTGGCGTAGGCGAGGAGAACATCATCAAGAACTTTCTTGACATTTGTGTAGTCTATCTTGGAGTTATGGTTCGGGTCTAAATACGTGGCCATGGAATATTTCGGGCTTAAGAGGATGAGTGTGCAATGTGTGTCACTGCACAGAACACGGAATGTTAGAAAAAAAAGAACGATCGAAATCTAAGAAATCATATGTTACGGGGCGGTTAAGGGATGACTTACTCGGGAAAGTAAGCCACAAGGAAGTTATCCTTATCTGGGTTTGCCAGAATGATGCCTTCGAGGTGTGAACTCGCAACTTGGCGGTCCCCAGCGCTGCTCAAGTGCTTGGCATGCATGTAGAAGGGGTCGACTATCATGATGTCCGGGGTCTTGTCTCTAATGATCCACATCTCCATACTCAGTGAAAACAGTCGAACGAAGGTGTAGTGCAGCGGATGAAGGTTAAACATAGCAAAGATGTCATCAAATCGCAGGATGATCGTGCCCCCAATGTCGCCATCCACAAAGCCCTTGCCCTCTGGCACCTTGGCCACGAAAACTGGGTATGCCACATCCTTCTCTCTGAGACGCCGCTTCTCCAAAGGAAGAACACTATCGTGCAGACTCCGCATAGCACCAGTTGCAGCATTCAGCATATTTGGCGGTAGCATCGCCCTACCCGCCACATGCACCCTCCTCGAGATATCCTTAGGTGAAGGTGGCCCGTCCTGAGCACGGATCGAACTCGGTGCCGGCTGGCTCGCACCGGCGCCCTTGTTAGTCTTTCATTTCCGTCCCTTCTTCTTGATATCCTGTAATGGGACCGAGTTCTGCTCACAGACCGCCTTCTTAAGCATGTTGGGGCTGATAATATTTCGCACCTCAGCTATCTGAGGCTCGGTGAAGGCGGGAGCTGGAGGCGTGTCCTGAGAACTGAACGCCAGACGACGCCTGTTGCAATTGGATTTCTCCGCCATACCAGCTAGATCGCAGTCGTCTTGGTTGGGTTCTTGAGAAAGAGGCCCGCAGAACTCGTCAGCGTACCCATGTTTGGCAAAGTAGTTATCAACTTTGGTAAATGTACCGTCGTCGTTGTCGTCGCCGTCCGGATCCTGTGCCATAGGGCTGTCCGGATCCTGTGCCATAGGGATGTCCGGCAGGTCCGGTAGCGTTGCGGCGTTCTTGCCATGGCTTGGCACCGGCACGACTGGCGGTCTTGTCTATGGGGTGGTGTCCCCCGCCCCCAAACGAATCTGGCTCTTCGGCCAAAGCAGGGGCTAGTTTACGCAGGTGCTGAGGGTCATCTCATCTTCTTCGTCGGCCCCAGCGGGTCGAATCGGAGGTAACAGCTCGTTGCAGCCTGGCAGCACCCGAACCACTTGAACCCTATACATTGTGGGTGGCATCGGATTACCGTGGAACATGGGGTTGCCCGGTTGAACGATTCTGCCCTTGGCGACATCGACCAACTCGGCGCCCACGAAGTGCAAAAGAGTGCAAGGAACGTCGGCGGTGCCCTGCGAAAACATGTACAGGGCGTCAGGGATGCCCAGTCAAAGGCAAGGAGATGAAGTCATCGGCCGAGAGGCTTAGTTACCGTGATGCCGTCGAGCTCGGCTAATGTCGAGGCACCGCCAACGATGGGCGTGCAACTGACGGAGGGGGCGCTTGCTGGCGAGGTGCCGGCCGGCGTACACCCGGGTGCATTAAGCTCCAATGCCCGTGACGGCGCCGGAGACACGAATACCGCCTCCGCCGGAGACACCAGTGGAGCCGCCTGCACGCTGTGCGAGTTGCTGGCCGTGAAGCTGGGAACCGGGGGAGGCCCCTATTGGCCGCCCGTAATCCACGTCGTCAGCCTATGAATCAACGTAGGCACCATGGCGTTGAGCGTCGTTCCAAGTTGTTGTTGCACTTGCTCTTGGACAAGCTCTGGAATCCGCGCCACTTGTGCCTTGAGTTCTTCAACCTCGCGCGTCTGGCTTTCCGAGCTGGTCTTTTTCTCCTTCCGCACACCAGCGGTATAGTATGACCCCCATTTTGTGGACAAGCCTTTGCCGGCCACACGACCAGCTGACGTCGGCTTAGTGAGCTTATCCTTGTTTTTCATTACGTTCAACGCCCTATTTAAAGGGGTGTCGAAAGGGGAGCTCTTAGACGACCCTGCGCTACTGCTTTCAGTGTCCTGTGAAAGGAACGTGAACCATTTAGAAATATTGGGGATTAATTAGAGTGCAACCATATGGAGCTAATTATGCGGGGGTGTATTCCTTACCAGAAGAAGCTCAAGCGCCCTGGTCTTCGGATCCGTGGTAAACTCCTTTGTTATCGGGTCCTCCTTGTACCGGGCCCTGACATAGTTCCTGGTCTGCTTGTCACCGCTGTATTTCTCGAAGCGGGGCGGTAGGCCTTGCTCGGCACGCTCCGCATCCTCCTTGTCCCATATAGGCTTCGCCACTCTGTAACCGCCGGGACCGAGTTTGTGTTCCCCTAAGTTCAACTCCCGCATTTCTTTCCCCCACTGACTTGATGCGGAGGTTGCACTGCTCTCGCACTTGATCTTGAACTCCTTGTACTCATCTTCGCTCATCAAAGGATATTTCGCCTTGATCTTCTCATAACTATCACCTTTATCAATCATTCTCTTCACCGCGCTTTTCCAAGTAGACAAGGCCGTGCTCATCTTCGTGATGGCGGCACTGTTCACTTTATTCCCTGAGAGGCGTGTGTTTTCAAATTCGGCGGGGAACTTGTATCGTTCGTGCAGCTTCGTGAAGAGGAGGTTGCGCAAATTCCCTCGGTCCTTATGCCTAAGGTTCTCGGTGTGGATCGAGACGGTGCTCCGGAGAATGCACCCGAGCTGAACCGAGTACCCCTTGACTATATGTTTGGGCTCCGTTGGATTCCCGTCGGAGTCCACTTGAGTGAATTCCTCCTTGATGGTGCGGAGCGCATTCGGGCGCTGGTCCTTCTTTTGCTTCTTCGGTTGGCTGCCATCTCTGTGTGCGCCGCCATCATCAGTGCTGGCATCCTCGGTGGCACCATCAGTGGTGTCATCCCCGACGCCACTAGGGGTTGTGTAATCAGGATCGGTGTCTTCCGTGGCGTCCTCATAGCGGTGAGGTTGTTCCTCCATCTCCTGGGACAGCTCCCAGAATTGCTTGCCGCCCGAACCACCGGCCTCATCGTTGTGGGCCATGTTTCGCTCTAAATAGGAAAAAAGTTTGGTCAAAAAGTTGGTTATTGTCAAGGAACAAGATCATGGTCTCATCATTTAGGGTTTGTCGACACCGAGGCACCCTAAAAGCCTAAGCTTTCATCATTTAGGGTTTGTCGACGCCGAGGCACCCTAAAAGCATAAGCGTACATCATTTAGGTTCTCATCGACACCGAGGCATCCGGGGCAGCCAAGTTAAGTTTTCATCATTTAAGGTTTATCGATGCCAAGGCACCCTAGGTTGGGCCTAATCACTTGGCACTAATCACTTGGCTCTATTGCCACCTATGGTTTAATACAGCAAGAATAAAGGGGCAGTTGATCCTACTTAAGTAAGTACTAAGATACCCCGGCCCATGCATTTGTAGCAAGTACCTCATATGTCCGATTTTTAGCAAAGTCATGCTAAAATTCATGGAAAATTTCAGCATGACCTTTGCTGAAAATAGGACATATGGAGTACCCGAATTTGCCGGAACAGAAGTTAATCGACATTCCGGCAAACTCAAGGGCCTCTCGGGGTACCTGCAAAATCATCACGACATGAAGGGCCTCTCAAGGGCCTCAAGCAGCAGCGGCGTCTCCCAGGACCCCATTTTTTTGCTAAATTTCTTTGAGCAACAATCAGAGCAGAAAATTCAGCATATTTCTATACAACAGCACTGTAAAGATGAAGAACAGTTCTACAGCAGGCCATCTTTGATCATCATCTTTGCATCTCTTTCTCAATGTGATCACAAGTAATTCAGAGGCATCACAGGTAATTCAGAGCATCACAAGGCATTAGTAGTTTAGTACATGAACAAGTTTTACAAAGCACATCAATATGTTACAGCAAACAAAAGTTCTGAAATTTGTGTGCCTAACTGAATTTTTAGTAACCGAATAAACTGAATTTTCAAAACTACAAGAAGCAATTTTAAAAAATCCTCTCATCTCATATGAGGAGTGTTAATCCTAAGACTAATAGTTTGTTGTCCCTGTCCATTTGTCCCTCCCCAACTAGATACTAGAGTAGCACTGTTGATGCCCTGTTCTTGCTGAACTTTATGATAGTATATACAACAACTTATCCTAAATGTGGCTAGAACTGCAAATTTACAAATTAAAGGACACAAACTCAAGCAAGCTTCCTGAACAATACCCTGACAGAAAAGATAGGACAATCAATGAATTTATATAACCAGTAAGAAGAAGGGGATGATTTTAGCAAGTTAAGTGCAGCTCTAGCACCTGTGCATGAAATGTATCATGTATCAAACCATCAATTAGCTGCTGAAAAACATAAATGTACCATGTGAACATATAATACCTTCACGAGCGAACTCAATGAGTGTGAACCAACAGAGTGTGGGTCACCACAGATTGTGTAGTCAAAAACCTTCAGGACAGAGTGAAAATAGTTACAATATGCTTGCAAGTAATTTGAGGAGGGAACTACACTACACAAGAACTAAACTTTGGTTAACTGAATACATTAGCTACTAAGATGTCCAGATTAACAAACCACAGTGCACAAATCTCCTGTCATCATCAGTAAGTTCACAAATCTAATTAGGTAATGTTCCACTGTGTAGTTCACAAACTATAGTTCACAAATCTGATTAGGTAATTTGATTAGGCCCCCCACGCTTCTGCAAACCAGCCCAGTGTTTCAACTAGTGAGAGACTTGAGTAATAACTTAGTTAATAATATACTATTCTTAAACATCAACCACAAGATAACTGTAATCTTAAGAGGTACTTTAATAAACCATAATTTTCTAAAATGACATCTAACTTGCAAAGCTTTGATCATCAGGTACATTGATCTAATGGTAAATTCACCACATGTAGTTAAAGTCCACACGCACTTATCTCTCTCCTCACTTTGAACCACGTCCTCACAGAGATATTGCAACTGCTGCTCAGCCAAATCACCCAACCTCCTCCTAATTTTGGCATTATCCCAACAACCCCCAATCACCTCTGCTACAGTAATATTAAAACTGGTGTTAGCATTATACAATCTATGGAACTTACTACACAGTGGAACATTACCGAATCCATCATGGAGATTTGTGCACTGTAGTTTGTGCACAAATCTCCTATTATCATCAATAAGTTCACAAATCTGTCATCATCAGTAAGTTCACAGTGGAACATCATCTACAGTGCACAAATCTGAACCTAGGAACCTAGGAACCTAGGACCACAGGAGAGGGAGGAAGGAGGAAGGAGGAGAGGTACCTGGGTGGGAGGACGGCGGCTGCGGCGGCAGCGGCTGGAGGACAGCGTCGTCGATGAACTCGAGGGCGGGGGCACCGGATGCTCCTCTCGTTGATGGGGGAGGGGAGGGGCTGGAGGCAAACCCTAGCCGCCAAGCGCACGAGTGCTGCAGCTAGGTGGAGTAACCTCTGCCGGAGACAACGGAGCAGGTGGCCGGCGTCGTGGTTGGTGAGGAACAGGTGGCCGGCGTCGTGGTTGGTGAGGAGAGCGCGAGGAAGAGCGCCCCGTGCGCGATGAGGAGGCGCGGCGTCGGCGTCGTGGGTCGGGAGGCGGCGCACGTAGGGGGAGGTGGCGCTCGAGGGGGAGGAAGGGGAGAGGGAGACGGCGGGGGCACGTGGGCGGCTGCGGCGTCGTGGGTCGGGGCAGCGGCGGCGGCGCGGTGGAGGGAGGGACGAGGGAGGGAGCGGCGCGGTGGAGGGATAGGAAGGACGAAGTGTCTGGCGAGGGCAGTAGGTGGAGTGGGGGAGGGTTCTAATGGCGCACCTCCCCTCGGTGCGCCATAAGTACGACTATTCTAATGGCGCACCTCCCCTCGGTGCGCCATTAGAATTTTGTTTTAATCTGGCCCACTAACCATATCTACAGCCTAACCCTATCTACAACAGAACCCACCCACTACTTGACTGGTCAGCACGCAGCACACACACCAGGAGGTCTTGGGTTTGATTCCCAGGCTCCCCAACATTTTTTATGCATTTTAAATGCTGTTTTTTATATTTATTTGTGTTTAAATATGTTTAAACTTGTTTAAATCATAACAGTAATATTTTTTTATAAAAACAGTAATAATACTTTTTAAAATATGTTCAAATTTGTTACTTGAAAATATCATCGGCGGCGGCGGTGGAGCGGGGGAGGGTGCGGGGGGTGCCCGTTGGCGGCGGTGGAGCGGGGGAGGGTGCGGGGGGTGCCCGTTGGCGGCGGTGGAGCGGGGGAGGGTGCGGGGGGCCGGGTGCTCGTCGGCGGCGGTGGAGCGGGGGAGGGTTGCGGTGGGTCGGCGGCGACGGTGGAGCTAGCGGGGGAGGGTGCGGGTGGGATCGAGATGGAGGGGGATCGAGATCGAGATGGAGGGGGAATCGAGATCGAGATGGAGGGGGATCGAGATCAAGTGTCCTCATGAATTCAGAAAGTGCCCATGAAATTTAAAAATATTCATGATATCAAAAAGTGCCCACGAAATACAATCAAGAAATGAAGACTACGATTTAAATACAATCGATCTTAGCTAGCTATCTGTTCACAATCTTCTTGCCCTTCTTTTTCGCAAATGGAGTTCTTCTGTGGAACGGACGTCCTTTAGGTAGGGTGGTCCTGCTTCTTCTTGTGGTGTGTGCTGCTACTTCATCGTCGTTGTCATGTTCGATCTTCGGGTCGCCGTACTTGTCGAAGTCTTGCTCATTGGCTACTCCATCCATTCCGATGATCTTCCTTTTGCCTCTCCTCACGACAACACGACTGGGCTTTGACGGGTCGGTAATGAAGAAGCATTGGTCCACTTGGGAAGCCAGTACCCATGGCTCATTTTTCGCGGTGACGTTTGCGCCCGCGGTCTTGGATTTGGCTTCGGGTATAACCATGGTGGTGAAATACTGGTCTTCTTTTAGGACGCTCTTGGCCCATCTGACACGGAACATCGGGACCTTCTCCCCAGCGTAGCTCAGCTCCCAGATCACCTCGATCCTTCCGTAGTATCTGTCCTTGTCGTTACCGGTGTAGGATTCCATCGTTACCCCGGAGTTCTGATAACCATCGCTCTTCATGTCCTTGTCCTCGGTGTAGAATGTGTAGCCGTTGATATCGTATGCCTCATAGGTCATTAGGTTGTGCTCGGCGCCCTGTGACAAGGCGAATATGAGTTGTTCTTCCGTGGAAGAATCTTCATGTAAAGGGTACGACGGAAGCTTCTGCTTGAACCAACGCGTGAAACATGAGTTGTGCTCTTTGAGTATATCTCCGTCTGTCCTCTATTGGCCTCGGTCATTGTACGTCTTCTCAATAAAGGTTTTGTGCTCTACCACCCAAGGATCGACCACGTCTATGTGTTGTAGCGCGACTAGGTTTGCTCTTTCAAAGTCGGCGAGTCGACCCTCGAAGTCGACATGCATTTCGGGCGACCCTCACGGTGACCCCATCCAGCGAGCCTGCCGAGGTGCCTGTTGACGGGCAGACCAACGGGGTTCTCGATGCCTAGATAATTCATGCAGTAGGAGATGCACTCTTCGGTCAGAAAGCCCCTGGCTATACTTCCCTCTGGACGTGACATGTTGCGAACGTATCCTTTGATGACACCATTCATCCTTTCAAACGGCATCATGCTGTGCAGGAACGTCGGCCCGAGTTGGATGATATCCTCCATGATATGGACCAGCAGATGCACCATAACGTCGAAGAATGCGGGCGGGAAGTACATCTCAAGCTCGCATAGTATCACCATGATCTCTTCCTGTAGCCTTCTGAGTTGCCTCACGCCAATCGACTTCCGAGAGATGACGTCGAAAAAGTTGCATAGGCCAAATAGCGTTTCACGGACGTGCGCGTCCATGATCCCGCGGATTGCAACTGGAAGTATCTGCGTCATCAGCACGTGACAGTCGTGAGACTTCATCCCGCTGAACTTCTGCTTCGCTGGGTCTAGGTATCTGCTTATCTTCCCCGCGTAACCGTAAGGAAGTTTTACTCCTAGGAGGCAGGTGAAAAACTGCTCGATCTCCTTCTGACTTAGAGTGAAGCACGCGGGAGGGTAGTCATTTCCGGTCTTCTTGGCCTTTTTGCCTTTGCGACGACTTTCTGTGTCCTGCTTCGCCTCATCATCATCATCATCATCATCATCATCATCATCATCATCATTAGCGTGAAGCTCCTGCCTGATGCCCATTGATTTCAAGTCTGCCCTTGCTTTCGGCCAATCTTTGGTCCTCTCTGGCATGTTGAGCAGGGTACCAAGTAGACTCTCGCACATGTTCTTCGTGATATGCATGACATCAAGGCTGTGAGGCACACGGTGGATCTTCTAGTACGGCAAGTCCCAGAAAACAGACCTCGTTTTCCATACCTTCAGCAGCGGCTCTGGCGCCTTTCGCTTCTTTCCCGGCTCTGGTGCCTTTTGCTTCTTTCCCGGCAGCGGGCAGTCTTTCCAATTTTTCAACAGCTCGTCTATTTCCTCGCCGCTCCTCGTACACGGGCGTTTTCGGGGTTTGGTTTCACCATCGAACAGATCCTTGCGTTTCCTCCACGGGTCATCGTCGCGAAGCCACCTTCGATGTCCCATGAACATGGTTTTTGAAGACCCGGGATCTCTATGTAGCTGGTGATACATTGTGTCATCCATGCACCTTACGCATCCAGAAAATCCGTGGACTACCTGCCCCGCGAGATATCCGTAACCGAGATAGTCGTGCACCGTCGTGAGCAGTGCAGCTCTCATAGGGAAATATTCTTTCTCTGCGGCGTCCCACGTATTGGCTGGCGTTTTCCACAGCGTGTCTAGCTCCTCCTTTAGCAGCCCCAGATACAGATTGATGTCGTTCCCTGGTTGTTTCGGCCCTTCAATTAGCATACTCATGTGAATGTACTTCCTCTTCATGCACAACCAGGGGGGAAGGTTGTACATCCACACAAACACAGGCCAGGTGCTATGTGTGCTTCTCTGGCTGCCAAACGGATTGACTCCATCGGTGCTCGCGCCCAGCACGATGTTCCTTGGATCCTTCCCAAATTCTGGGTATTCGAAGTTCAATGCTTGCCACTGGCTCGCATCCTTAGGGTGACTCAGCATCTTGTCTTTTTTATTTATCTCCGGATCATTTCCGTCATCTTCCCACTTCTTCTCCTCCCTATCCGCGTGCCAACGCAAGAGCTTTGCTACCTTAGGGTCCGTGAAATACCGCTGTAGACGAGGAGTGATCGGAAAGTACCACACCGATTTTCGAGGAGCTTTCTTCCTCTTCTTGTATCGAGTGACGCCGCACACCGGACATATGGTAGACTCCGCGTGCTCGTCCCGATAAATGATAAAATTGTTCATGCACACATGGTATTTCACGTGCGGTAAATCCAGAGGACACACGATTTTCTTCGCCTCCTCGAAACTGGTCGGGCACTTGTTCCCCTTGGGAAGACGTTCGTGCCAGAATGACATGTTCTCGTCGAAGCATGCGTCGGTCATTTTGTGTTTTACCTTCATCTCCAGAGCCATGAGTGTTACTTTCAGGCGGGTATCCTCGGGCCTGCATCCTTCATACAATGGAGTAACCGCGTCTATCTCTAGTTGATCCAGCTTGGCTTTCTCTCGGGTGGCAGCTCTTGCGTTATCCGTCTGCTTGAGAATCAGCTCTTGAATATGAGGGTCCTGCACCCAGCCTCCATCGTCGTCTGCTCCGGCATCTTCATCTTCATGATCATGCCCTTCGTCTTGATCTTCCTCATCATCATGTACGACATCTTCTACATGATGACTGTGTACAGCATCACCGTCGTGATCATGTCCTGGAGATTCTTCGTCTTCTCGCCCGCCCTCGCCGGGGTGGTACTTGTCTTGTTGCCCTTCCTCATTTCTTGCCCGGCCCCCATGGACGACTTCATAGTCATCTTCATCACCTTGCCATCGATAGCCATCCATGAAACCACGCAAGAGCAGGTGGTCCCGCACCTGCCCGGAATCCGGGTCCGCAATAAGGCTCTTCAGCTTGCATCTTCGACACGGACATCTTATCTCTGTCTCGTTCTTTTGAAGCATCTCGGCCTTCGCGGAGCTCAAAAACCTATTCACGATGCCTTCAGTCATCGAGCGGACCATGGTCGCCTGCGGGGTAGAGCAAAACGATATTTTAGAACCAAGAAAAAATTTGGCATGACCTTCCCTAAAAATAGGACCAAAAAGAATGCATAGTGCCAAAATTCTCGCCAAAACGGAAATGAATCAAAACATTCCGGCAAAATATTGGCAACTATCGCATTTCAAATACCGGTACCTTCAAACACAAACATATATGCAACACCACAAACACATGCAACACCACAAACATACATAGATCTAGCTAGGCCACAAAAAGTGCATGTGCACGTTGTTGGAGCGAGCTAGGGAGAAAAAAAGTAGATCTACATCATGAAGATAGCTTTCCCCTTACTTACCTATCAAAAAAGGTAATTTCACCACTTAATTTTGATGAATCTATGGTGGAAATGAGGTGAGGAGGAGGAGATGGCCGAAAGCTTGGAGAAGGAGGTGGAGGGAATGAAGTGGGGAAAGTGAGTGGGTAGGTGTGGGGTTGTCCAAAATATCTTGTTGGGGTCCCAGGTTACTAATGGCGCACCACCAGCAAATGCGCCATTAGTAACCCTGGTTACTAATGGCGCACCTGCAGGTGGTGCGCCATTAGTAGTTTTGAAAAAAGTAAAAAATAAATAAATATATATACTAATGGCGCACCGGGTAATAGTGCGCCATTACTAGTTTAAACTAGTAATGGCGCACTATGAAACGATGCGCCATTAGTAGTTTTGCAAAAAAAAGAATAAATTTTTTTTACAGTAATGGCGCACTGTCTGCTTGGTGCGCCATTACTACTTAGAACTAGTAATGGCACACTTCGACCTGATGCGCCATTAGTATGTCTAGAAAAATGGAAAAAAATAATTTAATACTAGTGGCGCACCCTTTTTCTGGTGCGCCATTAGTGTCCTCCACACTAATGGCGTATCACCAACCGGTGCGCCATTAGTATATAGTAGTGGCGCACTGCTTCCATGGTGCGCCATTAGTATCAATCCTATCTATAGCCCTTTTCCTAGTAGTGTAAACACTATATATACCTAGTTTCTTTGCAAAAATAATGGGTATTCAATTGAATACTGATACGTCTCCGTCATATCTACTTTTCCAAACACTTTTGCCCTTGTTTTGGACTCTAACTTGTATGATTTGAATGGAACTAACCCGGACTGACGCTGTTTTCAGCAGAATTGCCATGGTGTTGTTTTATGTGCAGAAAACAAATATTCTCGGAATGACCTGAAACTCCACAAAACATCTTAGAAAAAATAATAAAAAATCCTCGCCAAAGATGAAGACCAGGGGCCCACACCCTTCTCACGAGGGTGGGGGGCGCCCCCCCTAGGGCGCGCCCCCTACCTCGTGGGCCCCCTGGATGCCCTCCGACGCCAACTCCAACTCTATATATTTGCTTTCGGAGAGAAAAAATCAGAGAGAAGAAATCATTGCGTTTTACGATACGGAGCCGCCGCCAAGCCCTAAAACCTCTCGGGAGGGCTGATCTGGAGTCCGTTTGGGGCTCCGGAGAGGGGGATTCGTCGCCGTCGTCATCATCAACCATCCTCCATCACCAATTTCATGATGCTCACCACCTTGCATGAGTAATTCCATCGTAGGATTGCTGGACGGTGATGAGTTGGATGAGATTTATCATGTAATCGAGTTAGTTTTGTTAGGGTTTGATCCCTAGTATCCACTATGTTCTGAGATTGATGTTGCTATGACTTTGCTATGCTTAATGCTTGTCACTAGGGCCCGAGTGCCATGGTTTCAGATCTGAACCTATTATGTTTTCACGAATATATGTGAGTTCTTAATGCTTGCAAGTCTATAGTAACCTGCTACATGTTATGATCCAGCAACCCCGAAGTGAAAATAATCGGGACCACTCCCGGTGATGACCTTAGTTTGAGGAATTCATGTATTCACTACGGGAAACAGATAATTTGCCGTCAGGGGGCATCTTTGCCGTCAGCTTTTCATCGGGCAGACGGCAAAGAAAGGGTTTGCCGACATCAGCAGACGGCAAAGAAAAACTGACGGCAAAATATATTTTGCCATCTGCCAGAAAAATCACAGACGGCAAAGAGCTCACTTTGCCATCCGCAACAAAAATCACAGATGGCAAAAATTCGTCGTCGTCTATATTTTTTTAGCAGACGGCAAAGATTCTTTGCCGTCAGTATTTTATTTCACAGACGGCAAAGTGAGCTCTATGTCGTCTGTATTTTTTTCGCAGACGGCAAAGAAGAAACACATCACGCGGATCGATCACATGGATCGATGACTTGGCAACATCATAGACGCACATCCCCAACCACCAGGCCATCCACACCCCACCCACCCACGATGCACGCGCCCCCAGGCAGCACCCATGCGCCCCATGCTCTATCTCCCTTATTCCCACCCCCATTGCACGTCTCTCTCTCTTTCTCTCTCTCTCCCTCTCGATCCAAATCGAGCCGCCACCGGCGCTTGCAACCACCTCGACCCCCAGCCCCGGCCAACACTTCACCCCCCGGTCCTGGGCTCGCCGGCCACCACTTCATCCGGCGGCCGCGGACACTTTCCCCTTCGCCCGTCAGCGCCGTCGGCCCCAGCCACTTCCCCCGTCGCCACCGTAGGCCCGCCGGCGCCCGCCACCACCTCGCTGGCCTCCATCTCGCCGGCCGGCTCCGGCCTCGCTGGCCATCATCTCGGCAGCCGACCCCGGCCTGGTCGCTCGTCGCCCCCGGCGGCCTCCGCGCCCCGTCCCTCATCGCCCCTGCAGCCTGCGCGCCCCGTCACCCCTGCCGGCCTCCAGCGGCCCCGGACCCGTCACCCCTGCAGGCCTCCGACGGCCTCGACCCCAGGCACCGGCCCCGGCCTCGATAGCAGCCGTGCACTCCGCTTCGCAAACTCTGCGGCAACAGCAGCCAAGCACTCCGCCTCGCTTGCGTGCCTCCCCGCGGCGCCGGAGCGAGTCAGCTCCCGAGCGCGGCTGGGCCAAAGCCGCGCAGCTCAGCAGGTCCAGACAGCGGCACGGCGAGCAGAGCACGACAGAGTGCCGCGGCGGGCGTTGGGCTGGAAGGTGGGGCGAGCGGACCACTGTAGCGAAGAACAAGGACCCGATTGCTTTCCCATTTTATGTTTTAGGGTCCTTTGTGTTAATTTCAAGGACTATTCTGTTACTTTAGTTCTCTCGCGGTCCCGTTTACATTTTGTACTCCACTAATGTTAAATGAAAGGTACTAGGCACGACTGGGCCTTTCTCTCTTAAAAAGATGAAGAATGAAGAAAGATTAGATAGGGCAGTGCACTTGCATGTGTTGCCCATCGCTTGGGAGCAACGCCACTGTTATTTTTTTTATTTTGACCGCTTTCTTTCCCGTCTGTGATGTATGAGGCTGATGGCAAAAACGTGAGGAGCTGACGGCAAAGACGTGAGGAGCTGACGGCAAAGTTGTAGTGTGGCTAACGGCAAAATTACTGTTCTTTGTCGTCTGTGATTTATAAGGCTGACGGCAAAGAAGGTTCAGCTGACGGCAAATTCTTTGTCGTATGTCAGATAAAAAGCTGATGGCAAAGTATTCTTTGCTGGCTAATCTTTGCCGTTTGACTTTGCCATCTGCTTCCTGACGGCAAAATCTTTGCCGTCTGGATTTAGGTCTTTGCCGTCTGTAATCCACAGATGGCAAATTTCCTGTTTCCTGTAGTGATTCACTATGTGCTAATGCTTTGTTCCAGTTCTCTATTAAAATGAGGCCTTAATATCCCTTAGTTTCCAATAGGACCCCGCTGCCACGGGAGGGTAGGACAAAAGATGGCATGCAAGTTCTTTTCCATAAGCACGTATGACTATATACAGAATACATGCCTACATTACATTGATGAATTGGAGCTAGTTCTGTGTCACCCTATGTTATGACTGTTACATGATGAACCGCATCCGGCATAATTATCCATCACTGATCCGGTGCCTATGAGTTTTCCATATACTGGTTTACGCTTATTTACTTTCCTGATGCTACTGTTACAATCACTACAAAATACCAAAAACATTACTTTTGTTGTCTTTACTTTTGTTGCTGCTACCACCACTATCATATTACTTTGCTACTAAACACTTTGCTGCAGATACTAAGTTTCCAGGTGTGGTTGAATTGACAACTCAGCTGCTAATACTTGAGAACATTCTTTGGCTCCCCTTGTGTCGAATCAATAAATTTGGGTTGAATACTCTACCCTCGAAAGCTGTTGCGGTCCCCTATACTTGTGGGTTATCAAGACTAATTTCTGGCGTCGTTGCCGGGGAGCATAGCTCTATTCTTTGAGTCACTTGGGATTTATATCTGCTGGACACTATGAAGAACTTGAGAGATCCAAAAACCAAGATCTATCCCTCAACTACGAGGGGAGGTAAGGAACTGCCATCTAGCTCTGCACTTGATTCACCTTCTGTTATGAGTAAGTTTGTGACACCTACACCTATACCTGCTTCTGCTATTCGTTCTGATATGTCACATGTTATTGATGATAACACTTCTGCTATGCATGATACTTATGATGAAACTGCTTCTATGCCTGATACTACTGTGCCCCTTGGTGAATTTCTTGATGAACAAATTGCTAGGGCTAGAGAAAAGGAAATTATTGAATCTGAATACGATGATGATAGTGATGATGAAAATATGCCTGTTATCCTGAGGGCTATCTTTTTGATATGGAATCTTCTGCCGCTATTTTAGCTTGCAAAGATAGATATGAGCTTAAGAGGTTATTAGTTAAATGGAACAAAGAATCACTTAGAGATAAAATGAAACCTGACCATGCTTTTGCTACTTCACCCATATGTGTTCTTGATAAGGATTATGAATTCTCTGTTGATCCTGGTATAATTACTTTGGTTGAATCTGATCCGTTTTATGGATATGAATCTAAAACTGTTGTGACACATGTTACTAAGTTAAATGATATAGCTGCCATGTTTACTAATGATGAGAGATCGCGTTACTTTTATATACTCAAAATATTTTCGTTCTCATTAAAGGGTGATGCTAAGATATGGTTTAATTCTCTTGATCCTAGTTGTGTGTGTAGTCCCCAGGATATGATTTATTACTTCTCTGCTAAATATTTCCCTGCTCATAGGAAACAAGCTGCTTTGAGGGAAATATACAACTTCGTGCAAATTAAAGAAGAGAGTCTCCCACAAGCTTGGGGGAGGCTTCTCAAGTTACTTAATGCTTTGCCTGATCATCCTCTTAAGAAACCTGAAATACTTGATATCTTTTATAATGGACTAACCGATGCTTCCAGAGATTACCTGGATAGTTGTGCTGGTTCTCTTTTCAGGGAAATAACACCGGATCAAGCTGAAATCTTATTGAATAATATGTTGACAAATGAAAATAATTGGGCACCTCCTGAGCCAGCTCCTGAGCCAACTCCTGCTCCAATTACTGAGCCTATTCTTAAACCAACTCTGAAGAAGAGAGGTGTTCTATTCCTCAGTCCCGAAGATATGCAAGAGGCAAAGAAATCTATGAAAGAAAAAGGTATTAAAGCTGAAGACGTTAAGAATTTACCTCCTATTGAAGAAATACATGGTCTTAATTCACCGCCTGTTGAAGAAACATATGATCTCAATTCTTTATTTACTGATGAACCTCCTGATCCCGATATCCCGACACAGGTAGTAAAGGTAAATTCTCTCTATAGATATGATAAAGATGAAATTCCTCCTACTAAAATTGCTAGTTAGTGCTTGGATGAGTTTGATAGCTTTATGTTTAAGCAAGACGACTTCAATGCTTATTTTGGTAGACAATTAAAAGAAAATGCTTATATGATTAGGCGCTTGGGTGGTTATATGGCTAATATTAAAGGTGAACTTAAACTTGTTAGCAAACATGCTTCTATGGTTACCACTCAAGTAGAACAAGTACTTAAGGCTCAAAAAGAAGTGCTTGATGAAATGAATAGTAAGAAAAATGATTATGTTGTTAGAGCGGCTACTAGAACTGGTAGAATGACTCAAGAACCTTTGTATCCTGAAGGCCACCCTAAGAGAGTCGAGCAAGATTCTCAAAGAAATAATATTGATGCTCCTAGTTCTTCTAAAAAGAAGAAAAAGAAAAATGATAGAACTGTGCAAACTTCTAGTGAACCTATTTCTGAACCACCTCATAATCCAAATGATATTTCTATGTCTGATGCTGAAACCCAATCTGGTAATGAACATGAACCTAATGAAAATATTAATGATGATGTTCATGATGATGCTCAACCTAGTAATGATAATGATGTAGAAGTTGAACCTGCTGTTGATCTTGATAACCCACAATCAAAGAACCAACGTTATGATAAAAGAGACTTTGTTGCTAGGAAACATGGTAAAGAAAGGGAACCTTGGATTCAGAAACCCATGCCTTTTCCTCCAAAACCATCCAAGAAAAAGGATGATGAGGATTTTGAGCGCTTTGCTGAAATGATTAGGCCTATCTTTTTGCGTATGCGATTAACTGATGTGCTCAAAACAAATCCTTATGCTAAATATATTAAGGATATCATTACTAATAAAAGAAAGATACAGGAAGCTGAGATTTCCACCATGCTTGCTAATTATACTTTTAAGGGTGGAATACCAAAGAAACTTGGAGACCCCGGAGTACCTACTATACCTTGCTCCATTAAAAGAAATTATATTAAAACTGCTTTATGTGATCTTGGAGCCGGTGTTAGTGTTATGCCTCTCTCTTTATATCGTAGACTTGACTTGAATAAGCTGACACCTACTGAAATATCTTTGCAAATGGCTGATAAATCAACTGCTATACCTGTCGGTATTTGTGAGAATGTGCCTGTTGTGGTTGCAAATGCTACTATTTTAATGGACTTTGTTATTCTTGATATTCCCGAGGATGATAGTATGTCTATTATTCTCGGAAGACCTTTTCTTAATATTGCAGGGGCTGTTATTGATTGCAACAAAGGCAATGTCACTTTTCATGTTAATGGTAATGAGCATACGGTACACTTTCCGAGGAAACAACCTCAAGTTCATAGTATCAACTCTATTGGAAAAATTTCATCGATTATATTTGGAGGTTTTGAATTTCCTCTTCCTACTATCAAGAAGAAATATGATATTCTTATTATTGGGGATGTGCATATCCCCGTTGAGGTAACTTAGTGTTATTCGAAATTTCTACGGTTTCATGATTATCGGAATGAGTTTCTTAACAAGACTTGATCAACCTTGTTAGTGGATTCTTTTTGATGAGCATGAGATGGATGAAACTAGAAGCACAACCTTCTGTACCTTCTCTATACTTTCTGTTATTTACATTAAATAAAGTAAAAATAGTATTTTTCTGTCTGTTCCTGACTTATCCGTGCAACATAAAAATATCCCGAAAATAAAAGTCCTCAGAATGACATGCCAATTAATATGATTTTTTGGGAATATTTGAGGATTTACTGTGCAAAAATTACCGCGGGAGGAGCTGCCACCTGGCCACAAGGGTGGTGCCCCCCCTCTAGGGCGCGCCCCCTGCCTCGTGGGCCCATGGTGGCCCTCCTCCACTTATCCCAGCACCCATTTTCTTCCTCTGTCTCACACAAACCCGAAAAACCAACTCAAGCACGAGTTTCAGCCACTTTTGCTGTGATTTTCGATCTCCTTGCTCAAAGCACCTCTCGCAAAACTGCTTGGGGAGATTGTTCCTTGGTATGTGACTCCTCCATTGGTCCAATTGGTTTTTGTTCTAGTGCTTTATTCTTTGCAAATTTGTGCTGCATAGGTGACCATGTTCTTGAGCTTGCATGTCAAATTTATATGGTTCCAAGTAGTTCTAATGCTTGATATAGGCTCTAGGCACTTGTAGGAGTAGCTGCTATCAGTTTTATTGAAGTTGGTTCACTTTTGTTTGAAGTTACTAAAAATTTCAGATTATTTCAGAAAAATATGAGGAGATTTTTGAGGGGCTCATCGAGCCAAAGCTCGAAGGAAAAGGCACCGAAGCCTAAGTATAATTTGCCGCGCACCACAGAGATTCGGGCGTGTGAATGGCCTTCTGATGATTTCTTGAGAGCAGCCGGTATCTATGAAGATTTTCATGAATTGGCTCACAATGCAGGCCTCACCGCTTTCCTCCATGACCAATGCGATCAGTATCTCTTACTCACAAATACTTTTGTGCAAAACTTTTATTTTCATTCTAGGAACTCACCACCTACGTACGGTGGAGTTTCATTTATATGATGAGCATAAAGAGATGTCACTTTATGATTTCTGTCGGATTTGTTTAGTCCCTTTTGAGGGCAAGACAGAAGAACCACATCATGATGATGTGGCTGGGTTTATTGATACTATCACTGTAGGAGAAACTAGGAAGGTTTCCAATGCATGAATCACTAGCATACATTTTCCTGTTTTACGTTACTTTGCATTATTTGCTAGTCGTTGTTTAATTGGACGCGGAAACTATGGAAACCTTAGTATCCCTGATATAATTATTCTGCACCACGGTTTATACAGTGATAACACTTTTAGTATGGGCGGTATTATTGCTAGACAGTTAAGTATGAACCGTACTAAGGGTCCCATCTTTGGAGGCATCTATGCTACACGCCTAGCTGCACATTTTAACATGCCTATTAGGCATGCTGAGAAGGAAGAAAATGTGCTGCCCCATGTTTATCTAGATCATAAAAGTATGGTGGCACACGATTTTATTGTTAAGAATAGGGCAGGAGAGCTTAAATATCAATTGTTCTTTAACAAACATCATCCTGAGACTATTATCCTGCCTGCTCCTTCTTTGTTTGATTTCACTGTAGGCTCGTACCTTGTTCCGTTGACGGCTATTCACGCCTACCGGAACCCTGCACCAGCCGAGGAGCCAGAACCAGAACCACAATTTGATCATTCACGGCAGTCTAACTATCGGTGGGATCCGGAGATGATTGCCAGCCAGTGGCAATCGGAGCCTTCTTCTTCCTCATCACAGTATGACCCCAACAACTATTATTATGGATATCCGCCAGGCCAGCCGTGGCCATAGACCAACTTAGGCCAAAAGCCTAAGCTTGGGGGACTACGTATTTCTCACCGACATTACATTTATGTTCACACACACTCGTTGCTAGATGTCGGTGCTCATACTTTTTCACTGAAATACCCATGCTAGTTTATTTTGTTTTTCCTGCTTTCTTCTTTTGTGTTTGTTAAACATTAAGAAAAACCAAAAAAAAATTAGTAGTAGTTATTTTTCTGCTGTAGTAGTAATAATTAAAAAGAAAACCCAAAAATATTTCTCGTTCTTCTTTTGCTTGTTGGGAGCTTTCCCTTGTAAATAGTTTTATTTCTTTTCTTCTCTTTGGGGGTCAGTAGGAGAAGACCATAATTAAATTTTTGAAGTGGCTCTTTTATGCATTATTGTTGATTTAACCCAGAGCCCATATTGCCTTGTCTTCTCCGGTTTATTGAATGCTCTCAGATTCCATCTTAGTCCAATGCACGTGCACTCTTATTATTATTCACACCGTTCGGTCGTGCAAGTGAAAGGCAATTATGATGATATATGATGGACTGACTGAGATGAGAAAAGCTGGTATGAACTCGACCTCTTTTGTTTTTGTAAATATGATAAGTCCCTCGTTATTGATTCAGCTTATTATGAATAAACATGTTTGCAATGACAATTAGAGATCATAGTTGCTTGTGCTGTGCTTGATTAGCTATGAGTTATAATGATTTACCTTGTGTGCCAACATGCTATTGAGATGATTATGATGTGGTATGATGGGGTGGTATCCTCCTTTGAATGATTTAAGTGACTTGACTTGGCACATGTTCATGCATGTAGTTGAAACAAATCAACATAGCCTTCACGATATTTATGTTCATGGTGGATTATATCCTACTCATGCTTGCATCCAATGTTTATTAATTTTAATGCATGTACATGGCTGTTGTCGCTCTCTAGTTGGTCGCTTCCCAGTCTTTTGCTAGCCTTCACTTGTACTAAGCGAGAATACTACTTGTGCATCCAATCCCTTAAACCCCAAAGTTCTTCCAGATGAGTCCACCATACCTTCCTATATGCGGTATCTACCCGCCGTTCCAAGTAAATTTGTATGTGCCAAACTCTAAACCTTCAAATAAACATTCTGTTTTGTATGCTCGAATAGCTCATGTATCAACCAAGGCTATCCTTATCTTCCGTGTTAGGCGGGTTATTCTCAAGAGGAGTGGACTCCGCTCCTCACTCACGAGAAAATGGCTGGTCACCCGGGTGCCCAGTCCCATGCTTTATGCAAACTAAATCAAAATTAATTGCAAACAAAACTCCCCCTGGGACCTGATGTATGTTGGAGGCACTCGTTGTTTCAAGCAAGCCATGGATTGATGCTTGTTGGTGGAGGGGGAGTATAAACTTTACCATTCTGTTTGGGAACCACCTATAATGTGTTTAGCATGGAAGATATCGCCATCTCTTAGTTGCTACGTTGACAATGAAAGTATACTGCTCAAAATACAATTTATCTCTATTTCAAAACCGAGCTCTGGCACCTTTACAAATCCCTGCTTCCCTCTGCGAAGGGCCTATCCATTTACTTTTATGTTGAGTCATCACCCTCTTATTAAAAAGCATTAGCTGGAGAGCACAGCTATCATTTGCATTCATCACTGTTAATTTATATTGGGTATGACTATGATTGGATCTCTTTTACCATGAATTACAATGTCTAGTTAGTCCTTGATCTTTAAAGGTGCTCTGCATTTATGTTTTGCGGTCTCAGAAAGGGCTAGCGAGATACCATCTTGTTATATCATATTATGATTGTTTTGAGAAAGTGTTGTCATCCAAGATTTATTATTATGGCTTGCTAGTTGATTATGCTATTGATATGAGTAATTATGAGACCTGAGAATTATTGCAAATGTGGTTAGTTATGATCTATGCTGAAAACTTGAATGCTGGCTTGACATAGTTACAACAACAAGAGCAAACAGAGTTTGTAAAAGTTTTTCTTTCTTTCAGTTTGTCAACTGAATTACTTGAGGACAAGCAAGGGTTTAAGCTTGGGGGAGTTGATACGTCTCCGTCGTATCTACTTTTCCAAACACTTTTGCCCTTGTTTTGGACTCTAACTTGTATGATTTGAATGGAACTAACCCGGACTGACGCTGTTTTCAGCAGAATTGCCATGGTGTTGTTTTATGTGCAGAAAACAAATATTCTCAGAATGACCTGAAACTCCACGGAACATCTTAGAAAAAATAATAAAAAAATCCTCGCCAAAGATGAAGACCAGGGGGCCCACACCCTTCTCACGAGGGTGGCCCCCCCTAGGGTGCGCCCCCTACCTCGTGGGCCCCCTGGATGCCCTCCGATGCCAACTCCAACTCTATATATTTGCTTTCGGAGAGAAATAAATCAGAGAGAAGAAATCGTCGTGTTTTATGATACGGAGCCGCCGCCAAGCCCTAAAACCTCTCGAGAGGGCTGATCTGGAGTCCGTTCAGGGCTCCGAAGAGGGGGATTCGTCGTCGTCGTCGTCATCAACCATCCTCCATCACCAATTTCATGATGCTCACCGCCGTGCCTGAGTAATTCCATCGTAGGCTTGCTGGACGGTGATGGGTTGGATGAGATTTATCATGTAATCAAGTTAGTTTTGTTAGGGTTTGATCCCTAGTATCCACTATGTTCTGAGATTGATGTTGCTATGACTTTGCTATGCTTAATGCTTGTCACTAGGGCCCGAGTGCCATGATTTCAGATCTGAACCTATTATGTTTTCATGAATATATGTGAGTTCTTAATGCTTGCAAGTATATAGTCACCTACTACGTGTTATGATCCAGCAACCCCGAAGTGACAATAATCGGGACCACTCCTGGTGATGACCTTAGTTTGAGGAGTTCATGTATTCACTATGTGCTAATGCTTTGTTCCGGTTCTCTATTAAAAGGAGGCCTTAATATCCCTTAGTTTCCAATAGGACCCCGCTGCCACGGGAGGGTAGGACAAAAGATGTCATGCAAGTTCTTTTCCATAAGCACGTATGACTATATATGGAATACATGCCTACATTACATTGATGAATTGGAGCTAGTTCTGTGTCACCCTATGTTATGACTGTTACATGATGAACCGCATCCGGCATAATTATCCATCACTGATCCGGTGCCTAGGAGTTTTCCATATACTGGTTTACGCTTATTTACTTTCCCGCTGCTACTGTTACAATCACTACAAAATACCAAAAACATTACCTTTGCTGTCTTTACTTTTGTTGCTGCTACCACCACTATCATATTACTTTGCTACTAAACACTTTGCTGCAGATACTAAGTTTCCAGGTGTGGTTGAATTGACAACTCAGCTGCTAATACTTGAGAATATTCTTTGGCTCCCCTTGTGTCAAATCAATAAATTTGGGTTGAATACTCTACCCTCAAAAGCTGTTGCGATCCCCTATACTTGTGGGTTATCAAATACCCATGAATTGAAGTGGGCCCGCCCCTGCTTCCTCCAGCGTTACCTCTCCCAGTCCCTCTGCCACTACCTGTCCCAGTGCCTCTCACATTTCCTCTCCCAACTCCTCTCCCCGGTGCTCTACGTACTCCTGTGAAATTTCCCCTGCTTCGAGGTGGCCACGAAGCAGGGAGGCGCGCCCTACCCCCTGGGCGCGCACCCCACCCTCGTGGGCCCCTCGTGGCTCCTCTGACCGACTTCTTTCGCCTATATATATATATATATATATCCATATACCCTAAAAACTTCAGGGAGCAGAATAGATCGGGAGTTCCGCCGCTAGAAGCCTCCGTAGCAACCGAAAACCAATCTCCGGTGGCCATCTTCATCATCCTGGCGCTCTCCATGACGAGGAGGGAGTAGTTCACCCTCGGGGCTGAGGGTATGTACCAGTAGCTATGTGTTTGATCTCTCTCTCTCTCGTGTTCCTGAGTCGGCACGATCTTGATGTATCGCGAGCTTTGCTATTATATTTGGATCTTATGATGTTTCTCCCCCTCTACTCTCTTGTGATGAATTGAGTTTTCCCTTTGAAGTTATCTTACCAGATTGAGTCTTTAAGGATTTGAGAACACTTGATGTATGTCTGGCATGTGCTTATCTGTGGTGACAATGGGATATCACGTGATCCACTTCATGTATGTTTTGGTGATCAACTTGCGAGTTTCGTGACCTCGTGAACTTATGCATAGGGGTTGGCACACATTTTCGTCTTGACTCTTCGGTAGAAACTTTGGGGCACTCTTTGAAGTACTTTGTGTTGGTTGAATAGATGAGTCTGAGATTGTGTGATGCATATCGTATAATCATACCCACGGATACTTGAGGTGACATTGGAGTATCTAGGTGACATTAGGGTTTTGGTTGATGCACTAGAGTCAATAATCTAGTTCACATCGCCATGTGATTTAACTCTAATAGTTCACATTACCATGTGATTAACACCCATAGTTCACATCGCCATGTGACCAACACTCAAAGGGTTTACTAGAGTCAGTAATCTAGTTCACATCACCATGTGATTAACACCCAAAGAGTACTAAGGTGTGGTCATGTTTTGCTTGTGAGAGAAGTTTAGTCAACGGGTCTGCCACATTCAGATCCGTATGTATTTTGCAAATTTCTATGTCAACAATGCTCTGCACGGAGCTACTCTAGCTAATTGCTCCCACTTTCAATATGTATCCAGATTGAGACTTAGAGTCAACTGGAGTAGTGTCAAAATTTGCATCGACGTAACCTTTTACGATGAACCTTTTTGTCACTTCCATAATCGAGAAACATATCCTTATTTCACTAAGGATGATTTTGACTGCTGTCCAGTGATCTACTCCTAGATCACTATTGTACTTCTTGCCAAAATCAGTGTAGGGTATACAATAGATCTGGTACACAGCTGAAGGAAATATGCCCTAGAGGCAATAATAAAGTTATTATTTATTTCCTTATATCATGATAAAAGTTTATTATTCATTGTAGAATTGTATTAACCGGAAACATAATACATGTGTGAATACATAGAAAAACAGAGTGTCACTAGTATGCCTCTACTTGACTAGCTCGTTAATCAAAGATGGTTATGTTTCCTAACCATTGACAAAGAGTTGTTATTTGATTAATGGGATCACATCATTAGTTGAATGATCTGATTGACATGACCCATTCCATTAGCTTAGCACCCGATCGTTTAGTATGTTGCTATTGCTTTCTTCATGACTTATACATGTTCCTATAACTATGAGATTATGTAACTCCCGTGTGCCGGAGGAACACTTTGTGTGCAACCAAACGTCACAACGTAACTGGGTGATTATAAAGGTGCTCTACAGGTGTCTCCAAAGGTACATGTTGGGTTGACGTATTTCGAGATTAGGATTTGTCACTCCGATCGTCGGAGAGGTATCTCAGGGCCCTCTCAGTAATGCACATCACTTAAGCCTTGCAAGCATTGCAAATAATGATTAGTTGCGAGATGATGTATTACGGAACGAGTAAAGAGACTTGCCGGTAACGAGATTGAACTAGGTATTGGATACCGACGATCGAATCTCGGGCAAGTAACATACCGATGACAAAGGGAACAACGTATGTTGTTATGCGGTCTGACCGATAAAGATCTTCATAGAATATGTAGGAGCCAATATGGGCATCCAGGTCCCGCTATTGGTTATTGACCGGAGACATCTCTCGATCATGTCTACATTGTTCTCGAACCCGTAGGGTCCGCACGCTTAAGGTTTCGATGACAGTTATATTATGAGTTTATACGTTTTGATGTACCGAAGGTTGTTCGGAGTCCCGGATGTGATCACGGACATGACGAGGAGTCTCGAAATGGTCGAGACATAAAGATTGATATATTGGAAGCCTATGTTTGGATATCGGAAGTGTTCCGGGTGAAATCGGGATTTTACCGGAGTACCGGGAGGTTACCGGAACCCCCCGGGAGCTAAATGGGCCTTAATGGGCCTTAGTGGAAGAAGAGGAGAGGCGGCCAGGGCTAGGGCCGTGCGTCCCTCCCCCTAGTCCGAATAGGACAAGGAGAGAGGGGGTCGGCGCCCCCCTCCTTCTCTCTCTCTCTTTTTCCACCTCACGAAACCTATTCCAACTAGGATTGGGGGAGAAGTCCTACTCCTGGAGGGAGTAGGACTCCTCCTGGCGCGCCCTATGGTGGCTGGCTGGCCTCCCCCTCTTGAACCTTTATATACGGAGGCAGGGGCACCCCAGAGACACACAAGTTGATCCACGTGATCATAATCTTAGCCGTGTGCGGCGCCCCCTGCCACCATAGTCCTCGATAATATTGTAGCGGTGCTTAGGCAAAGCCCTGCGACAGTAGTACATCAAGATCGTCACCACACCATCGTGCTGACGGAACTCTTCCCCAACACTTTGTTGGATCGGAGTCCGGGGATCGTCATCGAGCTGAACGTGTGCTAAAACTCGGAGGTGCCGTAGTTTCGGTGCTTGATCGGTCGGGCCATGGAGACGTACGACTACTTCAACCAAACGCTTCTGTTGTCGATCTACAAGGGTACGTAGATCACACTCTCCCCTCTCGTTGCTATACATCACCATGATCTTGCGTGTGCGTAGGAAATTTTTTGAAATTACTACGTTCCCCAACAACAGCATGGCATACTTTATAGAACCTATGGCTGAGGCATAGGGAATAACTTCCATTCTCTTTCTATCTTCTACCGTGGTCGGGCTTTGAGTCTTACTCAATTTCACACCTTGTAACACAGGCAAGAACTCTTTCTTTGACTGTTCCATTTTGAACTACTTCAACATCTTGTCAAGGTATGTACTCATTGGAAAAACTTATCAAGCGTCTTGATCTATCTCTATAGATCTTGATGCTCAATATGTAAGCAGCTTCACCGAGGTTTTTCTTTGAAAAACTCCTTTCAAACACTCCTTTATGCTTTGCAGAATAATTCTACATTATTTCCGATCAACAATATGTCATTCACATATACTTATCAGAAATGTTGTAGTGCTCCCACTCACTTTCTTGTAAATACAGGCTTCACCGCAAGTCTGTATAAAACTATATGCTTTGATCAACTTATCAAATCATATATTCCAACTCTGAGATGCTTGCACCAGTCCATAGATGGATCGCTGGAGCTTGCATATTTTGTTAGCACCTTTAGGATTGACAAAACCTTTTGGTTGCATCATATACAACTCTTTCTTTAATAGATCCTTTAAGGAACGCAGTTTTGTTTATGCATTTGCCAGATTTCATAAAATGCGGTAATTGCTAACATGATTCGAACAGACTTAAGCATAGATACGAGTGAGAAACTCTCATCGTAGTCAACACCTTGAACTTGTCGAAAACCTTTTTGCGACAATTCTAGCTTTGTAGATAGTAACACTACTATCAGCGTCCGTCTTCCTCTTGAAGATCCATTTAATCTCAATGGCTCACTGATCATTGGGCAAGTCAATCAAAGTCCATACTTTGTTCTCATACATGGATCTCATCTCAGATTTCATGGCCTCAAGCCATTTTGTGGAATCTGGGCTCATCATTGCTTCCTCATAGTTCGTAGGTTCATCATGGTCAATTAACATGACCTCCAGAATAGGATTACCGTACCACTCTGGTGCGGATCTCACTCTGGTTGACCTATGAGGTTCGGTAGTAACTTGATCTTAAGTTACATGATCATCATCATTAGCTCCTCACTAATTGGTGTAGGAGTCACAGAAACGGATTTCTGTGATGAACTACTTTCCAATAAGGGAGCAGGTACAGTTACCTCATCAAGTTCTACTTTCCTCCCACTCACTTCTTTCGAGAGAAACTCCTTCTCTAGAAAATATCCATTCTCAGCAACAAATATCTTGCCTTCGGATCTGTGATAGAAGGTGTACCCAACAGTTACTTTTGGGTATCCTATGAAGACGCACTTCTCCGACTTGGGTTTGAGCTTATCAAGATGAAACTTTTTCACATAAGCATCGCAACCTCAAACTTTAAGAAACGACAGCTTAGGTTTCTTGCCAAACCATAGTTCATACGGTGTAGTCTCAACAGATTTAGATGGTGCCCTATTTAACGTGAATGTAGTTGTCTCTAATGCATAACCCCAAAATGATAGTGGTTTTGTTTACCATCAACACTTGATGTTTTTCTTGATTTCTACCTTTGTCGATTTCAGCATCACGAAGAGCTTGGGAATCGTTTCTGTTATCCCTTGCATATTATAGTTCATCACGAAGTTCTACTAACTTGGTGATGGTGACTAGAGAATTCTGCCAATCACTATTTTATCTGGAAGATTAAATCCCACTTGATTCAAGCAATTGTAGTACCCAGACAATCTAAGCACATGCTCACTGCTTGAGCTATTCTCCTCCATCTTTTAGCTATAGAACTTGTCGGAGACTTCATATCTCTCAACTCGGGTATTTGCTTGAAATATAACTTCAACTCCTGGAACATCTCATATGGTCCATGACGTTCAAAACGTCTTTGAAGTCCCGATTCTAAGCCGTTTAAGCATGGTGCACTAAACTATCAAGTAGTCATCATATTGAGCTAGCCAAACATTCATAACATCTGCATCTGCTTCTGCAATAGGTTTGTCACCTAGCGGTGCATCAAGGACATAATTCTTCTATGCAGCAATGAGGATAAACCTCAGATCACGGATCCAATCCGCATCATTGCTACTAACATCTTTCAACTTAGTTTTCTCTAGGAACATATCAAAAATAAAACAGGGGAGCTAAACGCGAGCTATTGATCTACAACATAGATATGCTAATACTACCAGGACTAAGTTCATGATAAATTTAAGTTCAATTAATCATATTACTTAAGAACTCCCACTTAGATAGACATCCCTCTAATCCTCTAAGTGATCACGTGATCCATATCAACTAAACCATGTCCGATCATCACGTGAGATGGAGTAGTTTCAATGGTGAACATCACTATGTTGATCATATCTACTATATGATTCACGCTCGACCTTTCGGTCTCTGTGTTCCGAGGCCATATCTGTTATATGCTAGGCCATATCTATCTACAACAACATAGACATGCAAAAATACTATCAGGTACTAAGTTCATGATAAATTAAAGTTCAATTAATCAAATTACTTAAGAACTCTCACTTAGATAGACATCCCTTTAATCATCTAAGTGATCACGTGATCCATATCAACTAAACCATGTCCGATCATCATGTGAGATGGAGTAGTTTTCAATGGTGAACATCACTATGTTGATCATATCTACTATATGATTCACGCTCGACCTTTCGGTCTCAGTGTTTCGAGGCCATATCTGCATATGCTAGGCTCGTCAAGTTTAACCCGAGTATTTTGTGTGTGCAAAACTGGCTTGCACCCGTTGTATGTGAACGTAGAGCTTATCACACCCGATCATCACGTGGTGTCTCGGCACGACGAACTTTCGCAATGGTGCATACTCAGGGAGAACACTTGTACCTTGAAATTTAGTGAGAGATCATCTTATAATGCCACGGCCGTACTAAGCAAAATAAGATGCATAAAAGATAAACATCACATGCAATCAATATAAGTGATATGATATGGCCATCATCATCTTGTGCCTTTGATCTCCATCTCCAAAGCACCATCATGATCACCATCGTCACCGGCGCGACACCTTGATCTCCATCATAGCATCGTTGTCATCTCGCCAACTATTGCTTCTATGACTATCGATACCGCTTAGTGACAAAGTAAAGCAATTACATGGCGACTGCATTTCATACAATAAAGCGACAACCATATGGCTCTGGCCAGTTGCTGATAACTCCGTGACAAAACATGATCATCTCATACAATACAATTTAGCATCATGTCTTGACCATATCACATCACAACATGCCCTGCAAAAACAAGTTAGACGTTCTCTACTTTGTTGTTGCAAGTTTTACGTGGCTGCTACAGGCTGAGCAAGAACCGTTCTTACCTACGCATCAAAACCACAACGATATTTCATCAAGTATGTGTTGTTTTAACCTTCACAAGGACCGGGCGTAGCCACACTCGATTCAAATGAAGTTGGAGAAACTGACACCCGCCAGCCACCTATGTGTGAAGCACGTCGGTAGAACCAGTCTCGCGTAAGCGTACGCGTAATGTCGGTCCAAGCCGCTGATACGTCTCCGTCGTATCTATTATTTTTTATTGTTCCATGCCAATATTCTACAACTTTCATATACTTTTGGCAAGTTTTTATACTATTTTTGGGACTAACATATTGATCCAGTGCCCAGTGCCCAGTGCCAGTTCCTGTTTGTTGCATGTTTTTTATTTCGCAGAATATCCATATCAAACGGAGTCCAAACGGGATAAAAACTGATGGAGATTTTTTTGGAATATTTATGATTTTTGGGAAGAAAAATCCACGCGAGAGGTGCCCGAGGTGGCCACGAGGTAGGGGGCGCGCATGCCCCCCTGGGAGCGCCCCTGACCCTCGTGGGCCACCCGTAAGGCGGTTGATGCCCTTCTTTCGCCGCAAGAAAGCTAATTTCTGGATAGAGATCGTGTCAAAATTTCAGCCCAATCGGAGTTATGGATCTCCGGGAATATAAGAAACGGTGAACGGGAAGAATCTGAGAACGCAGAAACAGAGAGAGACGGAGAGACAGATCCAATCTCGGAGAGGCTCTCTCCCCTCCCACGCCATGGAGGCCAAGGACCAGAGGGGAAACCCTTCTCCCATCTAGGGAGGAGGTCAAGGAAGAAGAAGAAGAAGAAGGGGGCCCTCTCCCCCTTGCTTCCGGTGGCGCCGGAGTGCCACCGGGGGCCATCATCATCACCGCAATCTTCACCAACAACTTCACCACCATCATCACCAACTCTTCCCCCCTCTATGCAGCGGTGTAACCTATCTCTTACCCGCTGTAATCTCTACTTAAACATGGTGCTCAACGCTATATATTATTTCCCTATGATGTATGGCTATCCTATGATGTTTGAGTAGATCCGTTTTGTCCTAATGGCTATTTGATGATCAAGATTGGTTTGAGTTGCATGTTTTATTATTGGTATGGTGCTCTCCATGTCGCGCAAGCGTGAGGGATCCCCGCTGTAGGGTGTTGCAATATGTTTATGATTTGCTTATGGTGGGTGGCGTGAGTGAACATAAGCACAGACCTGAGTAAGTAGGTTGTTTGTGTATGCGATAAAGAGGACTTGATGCTTTAATGCTATGGTTGGGTTTTACCTTAATGATCTTTAGTAGTTGCGGATGCTTGCTAGAGTTCCAATCATAAGTGCATATGATCCAAGTAGAGAAAGTATGTTAGCTTATGCCTCTCCCTCAAATAAAATTGTAATAATGATTACCGGTCTAGTTATCGATTGCCTAGGGACAAATAACTTTCTCGTAACAACAAACTCTCTACTAAACATAACTTAGTTGTGTCTTTATTTAAACAGCCCCTACTTTTTATTTACTTGCTCTTTATTATCTTGCATACCTATCCAACAACACCTACAAAGTACTACTAGTTTCATACTTGTTCTAGGTAAAGCGAACGTCAAGCGTGCGTAGAGTTGGATCGGTGGTCGATAGAACTTGAGGGAATATTTGTTCTACCTTTAGCTCCTCGTTGGGTTCGACACTCTTACTTATCGAGAACTGTTGCGATCCCCTATACTTGTGGGTTATCAAGACCTTTTTCTGGCGCCGTTGCCGGGGAGCAATAGCATGGGGTGAATATTCTCGTGTGTGCTTGTTTGCTTTATCACTAAGTAATTTTTATTTGATGTTCTTAGTTTTTCTCTATCTTTAGTTATGGATATGGAACACGAAATACCAAAAAAATTAGGTGTACTTTCTGCTCATGGAGATGGGGAACCTCCTAAAACCCTCGATGCTGGTTATGTGAAAGATATTATGTACTACTTTAATAATCCTAAGAAAACCCCATTTAATTATATAATGGGAGTAATGTTGGATCAAAGTGAATACTTTAGGGATTACCACTTGACACAAAAAGGGAAACTATTATGGGATCAAATTCATATACTGAATTGGTATGCTAGGCAACTATGCTTGAGATATGATTATACTTGTTGCTCTAAGGTGAAGGCTCCACACCTTCCCTTTTCATGTGAATTTAATGATAATGAAACCTTAGCTTCTTATGCTAATGGTATATATGATTACTATGATGTGGAACAAATAGAAGAATTTGTTGCTTTTAAGGGTGCTTATGAAATTGAATCTATGTTTAAAGAGTCTGAAGATTTTGATGATGCTGTTTATAGACCTGAAAATTTAGCTATCCTGAAATATTGTTATGAGAATTATGAATACAATTATGAAATTAATGCGCTTATTAAGAAAGTCTCCGCTGTCCAAGAAGAGACTAATATTTTGCAGGAGTCTATGGAAGAAGAAATTGATGAAACTGTGAGATCATTGGATGAAAAAGATGAGGAAGAAAGAGAAGAACAAAAGGAGGAAGAGCGGATTGATCACCCGTGCCCACCTTCTAATGAGAGTAACTCTTCAACTCATAGATTGTTTAATTCCCCTTCGTGCTTACCGAAGGATGATTGCTATGATGACTGTTATGATCCCGTTGATTCTTTTGAATTATCCCTTTTTGATGATGCTTGCTATGCTTGTGGCAAAGATGCCAATATGAATTATGCTTATGGAGATGAACTTGCTATAGTTCCTTATGTTAAACATGAAATTTTTGCTATTGCACCCACGCATTATAGTCCTATTATCTTTTTTAATTCTCCCGACTACACTATATCGGAGAAGTTTGCCCTTATTAAGGATTACATTGATGGGTTGCGTTTTACTACTACACATGATGATGTTGATGAATATAATATGCATGTGCTTGATGCTCCTACTTGCAATTATTATGAGAGAGGAACTATATCTCCACCTCTCTATGTTTCCAATACGATAAAATTGCAAGAAACTGTTTATACTATGCATTGGCCTTTACTATGTGTGCATGAATTGTTCTTTTATGACATGCCGATGCATAGGAAGAGAGTTAGACTTCGTTGTTGCATGATATATGTTACTTTGTGCTCACCACTAAATTACAAATCATTGTTAATTAAAATTGGCTTTGATATACCTTGGGATCCGGGTGGATTTACTACTTGAGCACTATATGCCTAGCTTAATGGCTTTAAAGAAAGCGCTGCCAGGGAGACAACCCGGAAGTTTTAGAGAGTCATTTATTTCTGTTGAGTGCTTTCATATAGTTTAAAAACAACAAAAATAAAGAGGGGAACCCAAAACTTTTTCTAAAAGAAAAGTGAAAGTGAGAGAGACGAGCATTGTGAAAGTGGGGGACGTCCTTGAACTTTGTTCATGCCCATGGGAACTTTGTGAATCTTAATTACAGAAACCTTTCAACAAAAATAATTATCCCCTTGTACAATTCCATTGTATTATAAAAATAATGTGCCAAGGTTTGCCTTTAGGATGTTTACATTTGCTTGATGGTTTGTATGGTGCAGGACAGAAACTTTGGCTGTAGTGCGCGATTTTACATTTTTTTCTGGAACGTCAAATGGTTCTGATTCTTTTTGCACTGTCTTCCTATAAAAATTGTTTTTTTCCTAATTTTTGTAGAATTTTTCAAGTATCAGAAGTATGGTTAATGTTCAGATTATTACAGACTGTTCTGTTTTAGACAGATTCTGTTTTTGATGCATAGTTTGCTTGTTTTGATGAAACTATCGATTTATATCAGTGGATTAAGCCATGAAAAGTTATATTACAGTAGACACAATGCAAAAACAAAATATGAATTGGTTTGCAACAGTACTTAGAGTAGTGATTTGCTTTATTATACTAACGGATCTTACCGAGTTTTCTGTTGAAGTTTTGTGTGGATGAAGTGTTCGATGATCGAGAAGGTCTCGATGTGAGAAGAAGGAAGAGAGGCCAGAGCTCAAGCTTGGGGATGCCCGAGGCACCCCAAGTAAATATTCAAGGAGACTCAAGCGTCTAAGATTGGGGATGCTGGGAAGCCATCCCCTCTTTCTTCAACAAGTATCGGTATGTTTTCGGATTCGTTTCGTTCATGCGATATGTGCAATCTTGGAGCGTCTTTTGCATTTAGTTTTCATTTTTCTTTTATGCACCATGCTGGTATGAGATAATCCTTGGTTGATTTATATAATGCTCTTTGCACTTCACTTATATCTTTTGAGTATGGCTTTATAGAATGCTTCATGTGCTTCACTTATATCATTTGAAGTTTGGATTGCCTGTTTCTCTTTAGTTAAACAACCGCCATTTGTAGAATGCTCTTTTGCTTCACTTAGATTTTTTAGAGCATGGGCATATATTTTGTAGAAAGAATTAAACTCTCTTGCTTCACTTATATCTATTTAGAGAGATGACAGGAACTGGTCATTCACATGGTTAGTCATAAAATCCTATATAAAACTTGTAGATCGCTGAATATGATATGTTTGATTCCTTGCAATAGTTTTGCGATATAAAGAAGGTGATATTAGAGTCATGCAAGTGGGTAGTTGTGGATTGTAGAAATACTTGTGTTGAAGTTTGTGATTCCCGTAGCATGCACGTATGGTGAATCGTTATGTGATGAAGTCGGAGCATGATTTATTTATTGATTGTCTTCCTTATGAGTGGCGGTCGGGGACGAGCGATGGTCTTTTCCTACCAATCTATCCCCCTAGGAGCATGAGCGTGGTACTTCGTTTCGATAACTGATAGGCTTTTGCAATAAGTATGTGAGTTCTTTATGACTAATGTTGAGTCCATGGATTATACGCACTCTCACCCTTCCACCATTGCTAGCCTCTCTAGTACCGCGCAACTTTCGCCGGTACCATAAACTCACCATATACCTTCCTCAAAACAGCCACCATACCTACCTATCATGGCATTTCCATAGCCATTCCGAGATATATTGCCATGCAACTTCCATCATCATCATATACATGACTTGAGCATTCATTGTCATATTGCTTTGCATGATCGTAAGATAGCTAGCATGATGTTTTCATGGCTCGTCCGTTTTTTGATGTCATTGCTATGCTAGATCATTGCACATCCCGGTACACCGCCGGAGGCATTCATATAGAGTCATATCTTTGTTCTAGATATCGAGTTGTAATATTGAGTTGTAAGTAAATAAAAGAGTGATGATCATCATTATTAGAGCATAGCCCCAGTGAGGAAAGGATGATGGAGACCATGATTCCCCCAGAAGTCGGGATGAGACTCTGGACTTTACAAAAAATAAAAGAGGCCAAAGAAGCCCAAATAAAAAAAGAGGCCAAAGAAGCCCACCAAAAAATATTAAAAAATGAGAGAAAAAGAGAGAAGGGGCAATGTTACTATCCTTTTACCACACTTGTGCTTTAGAGTAGCACCATGTTCTTCATATAGAGAGTCTCTTGAGTTATCACTTTCATATACTAGTGGGAATTTTCATTATAGAACTTGGCTTGTATATTCCGATGATGGACTTCCTCAAATGCACGAGGTCTTCATGAGCAAGCAAGTTGGATGCACACCCACTTAGTTTCAGTTGGAGCTTTCATACACTTATAGCTCTAGTGCATCCGTTGCATGGCAATCCCTACTCACTCACATTGATATCTATTGATGGGCATCTCCATAGCCCGTTGATACGCCTAGTTGATGTGAGACTATCTTCTCCTTTTTGTATTCTCCACCATCATATTCTATTCAACCTATAGTGATATGTCCATGGCTCACGCTCATGTATTGCGTGAAAGTTGAAAAGGTTTGAGAACGTCAAAAGTATGAAACAATTGCTTTTGGCTTGTCATCGGGGTTGTGTATGATGTGAATATTTTATGTGGTGAAGATGGAGCATAGCCAGACTATATGATTTTGTAGGGATAACTTTCTTTGCCATGTTATTTTGAAAAGACATGATTGCTTTATCAGTAGGCTTGAAGTATTATTGTTTTTATGTCAAATGATAGACTATTGCTTTGAATCACTCGTATCTTAATATTCATGCCATGATTAGATATGTGATCAAGATTATGCTAGGTAGCATTCCACATCAAAAATTATCTTTTTTTTATCATTTACCTACTCGAGGACGAGCAGGAATTAAGCTTGGGGATGCTGATACGTCTCCGTCGTATCTCCCGTCGTATCTATAATTTTTGATTGTTCCATGCCAATATTCTACAACTTTCATATACTTTTGGCAACTTTTTATACTATTTTTGGGACTAACATATTGATCCAGTGCCTAGTGCCAGTTCCTGTTTGTTGCATGTTTTTTGTTTCATAGAATATCCATATCAAACGGAGTCCAAACGGGATAAAAACTGCCGGAGATTTTTTTTTGGAATATTTATGATTTTTGGGAAGAAAAATCCACGCAAGACGGTGCCCGAGGTGGCCACGAGGTAGGCGGGCGCGCTTGCCCCCCTGGGCGTGCCCCTGACCCTCGTGGGCCACCCGTAAGGCGGTTGATGCCCTTCTTTCGCCGCAAGGAAGCTAATTTCTGGATAGAGATCGTGTCAAAATTTCAGCCCAATCGGAGTTACGGATCTCTGGGAATATAAGAAACAATGAAAGGGAAGAATCTGAAAATGCAGAAACAGAGAGAGACAGAGAGACGGATCCAATCTCGGAGGGGCTCTCACCCCTCCCACGCCATGGAGGCCAAGGACCAGAGGGAAAACCCTTCTCCCATCTAGGGAGGAGGTCAAGGAAGAAGAAGAAGAAGGGGGGCCCTCTTCCCCTTGCTTCCGGTGGCGCCGGAGTGCCACCGGGGGCCATCATCATCACCGCAATCTTCACCAACAACTTCACCACCATCATCACCAACTCTTCCCCCCTCTATGCAGCGGTGTAACCTCTCTCTTACCCGTTGTAATCTCTACTTAAACATGGTGCTCAACGCTATATATTATTTCCCTATGATGTATGGCTATCCTATGATGTTTGAGTAGATCCTTTTTGTCCTAATGGCTATTTGATGATCAAGATTGGTTTGAGTTGCATGTTTTATTATTGGTGTTGTCCTATGGTGCTCTCCGTGTCGCGCAAGCGTGAGGGATCCCCATTGTAGGGTGTTGCAATATGTTTATGATTTGCTTATGATGGGTGGCGTGAGTGAACAGAAGCACAGACCCGAGTAAGTAGGTTGTTTGCGTATGGGATGAAGAGGACTTGATGCTTTAATGCTATGGTTGGGTTTTACCTTAATGATCTTTAGTAGTTGCGGATGCTTGCTAGAGTTCCAATCATAAGTACATATGATCCAAGTAGAGAAAGTATGTTAGCTTATGCCTCTTCCTCAAATAAAATTGTAATAATGATTACCGGTCTAGTTATCGATTGCCTAGGGACAAATAACTTTCTCGTAACAACAAACTCTCTACTAAACCTAACTTAGTTGTGTCTTTATCTAAACAGCCCCTACTTTTTATTTACTTGCTCTTTATTATCTTGCATACCTATCCAACAACACCTACAAAGTACTACTAGTTTCATACTTGTTCTCGGTAAAGCGAACGTCAAGCGTGCGTAGAGTTGTATCGGTGATCGATAGAACTTGAGGGAATATTTGTTCTACCTTTAGCTCCTCGTTGGGTTCAACACTCTTACTTATCGAAAACTGTTGCGATCCCCTATGCTTGTGGGTTATCAGCCGCTTCATCCAACATTACCGCCGAATCAAAGTATGACATTCTGGTAAGCAGTATAACTAGTATCGCCCACAACTCACTTGTGTTCTACTCGTGCATATAACATCTACGCATAAACCTGGCTCTGATACCACTGTTTGGGAACATAGTAATTTCAAAAAAATTCCTACGCACACGCAAGATCATGGTGATGCATAGCAACGAGAGGGGAGAGTGTTGTCCATGTACCCTCGTAGACCGAAAGCGGAAGCGTTATGACAACGCGGTTGATGTAGTCGTACGTCTTCATGATCGACCGATCCTAGTACCGAACGTACGGCACCTCCGCGATCTGCACACGTTCAGCTCGGTGACGTCCCACGAACTCACGATCCAGTAGAGCTTCGAGGGAGAGCTTCGTCAGCACGATGGCGTGATGACGGTGATGATGAAGCTACCGGCGCAGGGCTTCGCCTAAGCACTACGACGATATGACTGAGGTGGATTATGGTAGAGGGGGGCACCGCACACGGCTAAGAACAATGTCTATTGTGTGTTTTAGGGTGCCCCCCTGCCCTCTTATATAAAGGAGCAAGGGGGAGGTCGGCCGGCCCTTGGTGCGCCAAGGAGAGGAGGAATCCTCCTCCTAGTAGGAGTAGGATTCATCCTTTCCTAGTCCTACTAGGAAGGGGGGAAGGGGAAGGAAAGAGAGGGAGAGGGAGAGGGAAAGTGGGGCCGCGCCCCCCTCCCCTAGTCCAATTCGGACTCCCCTTGGGAGGGGGTGCGCCACCTCCTGGGCTGCTGCCCTCTCTCTCCCCTAAGGCCCACTAAGGCCCAATACTTCCACGGGGGTTCCGGTAACCCCTCCGGCACTCTGGTTTTCTCCGAAATCAGCCGGAACACTTCTGGTGTCCGAATATAGCCGTCCAATATATCGATCTTTATGTCTCGATCATTTCGAGACTCTTCGTCATGTCCGTGATCATATCCGGCACTCCGAACTATCTTCGGTACATCGAAACACATAAACTCATAATACCGATCGTCACCGAACGTTAAGCGTGCGGACCCTACGGGTTCGAGAACTATGTAGACATGACCGAGACTCCTCTCCGGTCAATAACCAATAGCGTAACCTGGATGCTCATATTGGTACCTACATATTCTACGAAGATCTTTATCTGTCAAACCGCATAACAACATGCGTTGTTCCCTTTGTCATCGGTATGTTACTTGCCCGAGATTTGATCGTCGGTATCTCAATACCTAGTTCAATCTCGTTACCGGCAAGTCTCTTTACTCGTTCCGTAATGCATCATCCCGCAACTAACTCATTAGTCACATTGCTTGCAAGGCTTATAGTGATGTGCATTACCGAGAGGGCCTAGAGATACCTCTCCGACAATGGGAGTGACAAATCCTAATCTCGATCTATGCCAACTCAACAAGTACCATCGGAGACACCTGCAGAGCACCTTTATAATCACCCAGTTACGTTGTGACGTTTGGTAGCACACAAAGTGTTCCTCCGGTATTCGGGAGTTGCATAATCTCATAGTCATATGAACATGTATAAGTCATGAAGAAAGCAATAGCAAAATACAAAACGATCAAATGCTAAGCTAACAGAATGGGTAAAGTCAATCACGTCATTCTCTAATGATGTGATCCCGTTAATCAAATGACAACTCATGTCAATGGCTAGGAAACTTAACCATCTTTGATTCAACGAGCTAGTCAAGTAGAGGCATACTAGTGACACTTTGTTTGTCTATGTATTCACACATGTACTAATTTTCCGGTTAATACAATTATAGCATGAATAATAACCATTTATCATGATATAAGGAAATATAAATAACAACTTTATTATTGCCTCTAGGGCATATTTCCTCCAGGGCAGCCGTTGCCGATTGGCATTCTGGATTACTCACGCCTAGATCACGATCTCGAACAGCCACTGCCCCCCCCCCAATGATCAAATGCCCCTGGGAAGACTGGTGCTATGTCATTACCTGCTATTTAGAACTTTAAAGGGTACTCAATCATTGTGCAGGGATAACTGATTTTTTTTGAAATTATGATGTTTTTATAACCAATTCGGAAACTATATGACCTAATGCATGATTTTCAGAACTATGACCCCGTCGGCCTCTATAAGGCCGAAGACCAGCTTTTCGGTCAACCGTAGGCCGACGAGCGCTCTTCGGTCTCCTGTTGGCCAAAGAGAGGCGGAGCTGGGTCGAAAAGTTGTTTTCGGCTTTGTTTAGGCCGAAGAGTGTACTTCGGTCATCTTTAGGCCGAAGAGTCCTCTGGGGCCAGCCCTTCGCATAAATGTGAGGCCAAAGTTGCATGGCAGCTCTCTTCGTCTTATGTTAGGCCGAACTGTCTTTTTTAAAATTTGAATTATGAATCCTATACAACCATTCTCCGTCTTAGACACTAGAAAGCAAATACTTTTCCGCAACCCTTTCCCTCCATATGTTCCGCCAACTCAATCCCGCCAACCCTTTCCTGTCGTTCTTTCCCGTCAACCCTTTCCCTCCATATGTTCCCGCCAACCCTATCCCGCCATTTTTTCCCACCATCTTCTCTTCTCAACCTATAAAAAAACCTCCACACTAAGGTGGGTAAGAAGTCCAGTGTAGTCTTGTCAAGATGTCTGATTATCCTTTTGATCGTAGTTTTCACCCTAGGATGAGCCAATGTCTTCTAAAATTAGCCGGTGATTTAAGATAGACAATAGGATAGTTCCATGGGACGAACTCCTCAGTAGTGACACCGTACTGAGTGAGTTGGATCACGGACCTGCTTCTTCCATTTTTATTCCTTGCACGGGCCTGCATCTTAGTAGACTCATCAAGTTTTGACCAAATAAAGTCGTATTTGCGCTGCTGGTTCTGCTTGCATAATTTTTTGAACAAGTTCATCAACCGCTTGTTCTTGACCTGTGAGAAAAAATTAGCCCGAAGATGGCGCATGCACCACCGGCTCTGCAAGTCCTTCCAAGGTGTTGGTTCGTCTCCAGTTTGATCCCTCAATGTCTTGACAGCCATCAATATATGAGCATGTCTGTCATGAATGGCACGCACGTTTGGTCGGTCCTTCATGATGGCAATTTTCAGTTGCCGGAAGAACCATATCCGGCTCGAAAGTTCTCACCCTCCTCAAATGCTATAGCAAGTGGTATGATTTGACCGTTCTCGTCCACACCAATAGCAGTAAGGATTTGCCCTTTATACTGACCAGTCAAGAATGTACCATCCACAAACATCACAGGAGGACAATGCCGGAAAGCTTCGATGCACATAGCGAAAGAGAAGAATACTCGTTTCAACACCTTGAAATCGGGTATACTCGGCAATCTCGTGTGTTGTACATTAACATAAGTGCCGGGATGCCTCTCCTTCAATATGTCGAGGAGACGGACAACATTATCATGAGTCGATGAACGTCCCAAACCTTTCCTCTGGAGCCTTCTGCTTAGCCCTCCATGCCTTCCCATAAGGAATGTCATAATTCCATCTGACCTTCACTGATGTCTGGATGTGTTTTGCTTCCATATCTTTCTTCTCCACTACCTCAGTATACATGAGTTGCGCAATGAGAGTTGAATTCGGGTTGGGATGATTCATCAGAAGGTTTTTCCTCAACACAATTATGTGGGATGACATCAGTGACAACCTAGTGGATGTTATACTTCGGCATGTGCCCGTGCACCTTCCCAAGACAATCTGTTTCAACACATTTTACGATATAGTTTGTTGGACTTGATATGTGTGTACGGAAAACCCTCTGCGTAGACATAGCCCACTTTATCACCATATAATTCAATTTTTTCTTTGTATCATACATAGGCCCTATCTGTAATTGGTTCAGATTATACTGTCATGGAGTCTCATGTCCATTGTTGACCGTAAGGCCGGTCGATATGTCCTGATCTCATGCAGAAGGAATCGGTACCTCCACTTCATCCTTGGAATTTTCATAATCCAGACCCTCCGCCAATCCATCCTCCTCCTCTTCCTCTATCACCCTCTGCATTTCCTCCCCTTCCTCATCCCCATCAGCAAAACCAGAACCAGCTAATATTATTGACTGACCACTCTGTACAGTATCATGACCACACACATTGTGTGGCACGTAATCTGACTCTTTCTCGGGTTGGCTAGCATCCACATCCAATGGTTGTGACCCGGATAAATAAATCTCGTTGGCCACTTGATTGCCCTGGCCGGGTTCATACCCCACGTGGAGTTGTATGGTATTCTTCTTCTTCGCCACAGGTTGCACTAGGGCATGTGGGTGGATTCTTCGGTCTCTGTAATGCCTTAACAGGGTCAACCGCTGTTGGCTCCTATCTATCAACATCAACTCCCACTTAACATTTTTACACGATTTGGTCCATGATGCATGAATACTAACGGAACATACTTTAGGATCCAACCCAAAATTGTAGTCAACCAGTACCTCAACTGTCTAATGTCCAGTCTATCCGGATCTGAAAGTGTCATGACACAATTTTTATACTCGCTAAGATCAACACCCAACTCATTATATCGAACATTACCAGGGCCATAGTAAACAGTCAAATTTACTGATTCAGACATTTTCACGTGTCAAACATTTACATCTTCTCATTAATCACAATGAACAAAATTATTACCCGCTACACTAACTAACCGCTAAAATGCCACCACGGACAGATTAACACTCGAAGTAAGCAATATGACTTATCTACACTAACTAAACTGTACAACTCAGATAAAATTTGTGACAACATGGTTATACCTTCGACGCATGTGTCCCTTGCTTCTTGCTCCTCTCTTCAACTCAGCTGCACCGGCCACCTCGCGAAGTACTTGCACCACCGGACAACACCACCGCCGCCCCCTTGGCTCCCGGAGGTTGGCTACCCCCCAAGTCGCACCTCCTCCTCACTACCTCCTCCCCAACCGCACCTCATCCTCACCACCACCTCCTCCCCAGCCGAACAACCTCCACCCCACCATGGCTCCTCCTCACTTGTACGCGAGAAAACTATCCCATAGGAAAAAAATGATCGTAGGCCGCCGGGGATGGCTACGGTCTACTCTTTCTTCGTTTTAGATGCGAAAATGGATGAAAAAGGGAGGAAATCGGCGCGGGGTGGCAAGAGAAACAGAGAGCAACAAGGAAGAACTAGGGAGCGAGAGGACGGAGAAGACCCGTTCGGCCTTATCCCGACCTCTTCAGTCACGGGGTGGCCGAAGACCTTTTCGATGTTGGTAAGCCGAAGACCATCTCTTCGGTCGCCAGCCCACCGGCAGCCCCTCTTCGGCCAACAGGAGACCAAAGAGCCCACATCGGCCTAGGGTGGACCGAAAAGTTGCTCTTCGACTTATAGAGGCTGACGGGTGATAGTTTTGAAAACATGCATTAGGTCATATAGCTTCCAAATTAGTTATAAAAAAGTTTTAAAAACAAAATCAGGATAATTTGGGTTTCTTGCCAGCAGATTGCACGATGACTATTCATGTATCTGATTTGTTTGTTGATGTGGTTAATTTGCATGAGAGCAATCACAAGCCTCATCATTAATATCACACATCAATTGTAACTACTGTTATTCACGTGCTTTTCATCTTTTGCTTGCCATCTGAGGCCCCAGTTACAGGAGAAGACAAGGATTTAAGAAATGCCATGTTAGACGTCTACGCGGAGGCTGAACTCCAATCCAACGGTTCAGAGTGTATCCAACGGCTCACGTCTTAAGTTAATCCTACCATACATATTGGTGTATATATATATATATATATATATATATATATATATATATATATATATATACATATATACTGAGCTAAAAGGCCACTAAGACAAACAGATTGCATAGTGGGCAAACATACAAGGGTACAAAACATGCATCCACGGCACACACACACACACACACACACATATATATATATATATATATTGTTCTGGCATGATTTCGATGAGCACATCACTCCAGCAGAATCACAACTCAAGAGAAACAGTAGTGGTCGTTCTGTCATCTTCACCAGGCACGCGCAAAATTCAATAAAAACTACGACACGACACTGACATATTTATGCGTAAACATAGTAAGGAAGTCCAGTATTCTAGGTAGCATTGATATAGATGGGCGGTAGGGGTACAGGGTTTAGAACACACGGACCGGCTTCCCCATGGTGCTCTTGATGTACAGGCACCTCACCTGCAAAAACAAATGCAATGACCAACGTCATGCCATGTCTAATTTAGTCTTTTGGGCCTAATCACTTGCACTAGACACGAGAGGAAGTGAAACAGAAACTCGGAGGGAGTGAGATCTGAATGGGACTCACGTTCTGCCAGTTCTTCTTGAGCAGGGAAACCAGAAAGTTGACGCTCATCTGGATGTTCTGCTGGATCTGCTTCTCCTCCATCGACAGGTTGCCCACCGCGACGCCCATGCACAGCACCTTCTTGAGCTGGAACTTGATTGTGGCTTTCGTCTCGTTCACCTTGGCTTCCAGAGACTCCTGGTGAGAAACCAGAGTCGGGAACTTGCCTACAATGCCACCAGCAGACAACACTCAGTATGCAGGATCAGAACAGGGATGGTGAAGCTGTCTATGTTATGCACACAAGTATGAACTATGAACTCTCAACAGATGGGGCATAGAATATTAGAACACCATATAATGCAGTAAGCTCTACAAATGTCAAAATTCACAATAGACTGTTCTGCGAAAGCATGGATGCAGATGAGAATCAAATGGGTTGTCTGCAACTGTACAAGACCATATGGCATACATTAAATCCATACAAGGACAAAATGCAAGTAAATTACAAGGTTCAGCTAGGTTCACACTAAAAATAAAACCATCACAAAAACTAATAATAGATCAATGATAGAAAAGATGTAACACACACATCCACATGAAGACAACCAAAGAAATGGTATTCGAACTTCTAACCATGAGAAGTAAACCAACCAGCTGAGAGACAAGTAAACTAACAGAGACAGATCAGATTACTTGCCTGCCTTGTTGAGACCAGGACCAAGGAGACGTGGAATCTGCTTGATGATAGCCTCTGAGGCCAAGAAAGCATGGTACTTCTTGGCAAGCCTCTTGACAAGCTTCTTGTTCTTGTTCATCTTCTTAAGAGCTTCAACATCCATGGAATCAAGACCAATCTTTTCAGCCTGCAATCAGGAGAATAAGCTATGAGGAAGGTTAAAAGAACATTGATCCATCTATCACTTCAAAGAATACAGTTCTTACATATAGATAGCATTCATGAAGATGTAACAAAGTTAGTTGTCATATTAGCAAGGCATGGGCGGAGCCACTCATTGGTGTTGGGTTCAAGTGAACCGAATAAATTTTGCTTATTACTTATAAGCTAGCTTAAGACTAAGCAAAGAACTAATCCCACTGTTTAGCAGAGCTGGACCCGATGAATAATAATCCTAGCTATGCCCCTGTAGCTAGACACCTATACAATAACAAAAAAATGTTCTAGCACCGGTCACATTCTGACGGCATGATGCAAATAATAACTCATGTAAAGAGTAAAGTGTAATCGCAGTATCACACTACTATCATCTTAAAGAGCCCACAATACTAGCGTGCAAGTAACATTCATTAGATGTAACAAAGTTATCAGCACAGCTCAAAATTCCCACGACCAGTGATTGCTCACAGCACAGCCAAAATCCTCACAGCCAGTAAATGTTACAGACGAAAAGAAGAACTGACTAATAGTAGCAGCCGGCGGGCCATACCTCTCCCACATGCTGGGCGTCACCGAGCATGCAGACCCTCATCTTGGGGCGAGGGACATGGGGCAGCTTGACAGAGCCGCTGAAACGCTTGTCCTTTTGCGGATCATAGTTCTTGAGGCCGATCTGGAGCTCAACGGTCTCGGTGAACTTCCTGTTCTTCTCCTTGGCGTCCGCCACCACCTGGGTGATGGCCTCCTTGAGGGCGTCGGTCTGCAGCTTACTGCAAAAGCAGAGCATGTGGCGTCAAAAAGGATGGCATTTGAAGCGTTAAAAATCCCACGTCTGAACAGCTCTTACAAGTTACCACTACTTCCTACACTTGCAACCAACTGCTGGCATACTACCAGGGCAAAACGAGCCTGAATGAATATACTTTAGCTATCAATCAATAGGTACTCCCTCCGTTCGAAAATAGATGACTCAGCTTTGTACTAACTTTGTACAAAGTTAAGTCATCTATTTCGGAACGGAGGGAGTAGCAGGTAGCACATGAATAGTCACTAATGAATCACACAGTAACTAAAAATTCTGCGAATTCCAAGATAACCAGGCGAAGGACTGCTACAAAAAACCCCAATCTCCTCATGTTAATTGCCGCTACAAAGGGGTATAAACACCATCTATTCACCAGAAGAGCTCCTGACCCTACAACACTTCACAGATGCAAGCCACGAATTCGGTAACGTTTCAAAGTAATAGACAGCACGGGACCAGTGTCTGACGCAGCCACGGCCCACACAGTAGGCAGGCAGAGATCGTACCACAAAATCATGTACGTAAATCCCAGGTAAATTAGACGATGCAGCTGCCACGAACCCAACCTCCCAGCATGTGATGTGAACTCCCGCCACGCAGAACCAACCACAAAACGCCGTCTATATTCATCAGGGTTCATCCAGGCCAAAAGGCGCGCGATGCGATCTATCCATCTCGGCCCCTCTCCGCTCGGGTGAGACCCGGCGGGCGGATCTCTAGGCGCGACTACGATTTCGGCGGGGTAATCCGTCCATCCAGCGAGCGCCGGCGACGACCCGTCCGACGGCCGCTCGCGGGAAACCAACGGGCACGGGAACCGGGGGGTCGGTAAAGGCGGGCGTTACCTCATGGCTGTCGCCGGTCGGCGGTCGACGATTCACCTGCGGGCAGAGGGAGAACGCGGTGAGAATGAGATGAGCGGCGGCGGGGAGAGAGATCTCGCCGGGGGCCTTACCTGGTGTTGGTTAGGGTTTGGGGAGGGTGCGGCGCGAGGGGGGAGTGGGCTGTGGCGCTCGTGGCCTCGGGCAGCTGCCCAAGGCTTTGGGGGTGGGAGGGTCGGGCGGCGGGTGCTGCCAGCCGTTGGATTCGGTGCCTGGAGGGAGAGGCGGCCGTCAGATAGCGATGCCACGAGGCGATGGGCCGCGGAGGCCGTGGGAATGTGCTTGCCATGCCAGCCCAAGAGGAGTGCCGCTGATGGTTTCTCGAAATCCTCCCCTCAAAAAGTACTAGTAATACTGATGATGATTTTTTTTATGGAAATAATTCTTGTACGGAGTATTACTCGATCAAGGGTAACTTACCCGATGGTCGAATCCTAGCAGGCAACTTACCTGATGGCCTAGTACTAAAATTTATACAAAGTTGGATCATCTATTTTAAAACGGAGGAAGTAGCCAGGACCAACGATGGCCTGCTTATGTAAGAACCACGTCGACTCCAAACCACACATGCATACATACGTACATACGTGCAACCGAATTCAGTTCAAAGCACTAATGGAGCTTAACAACAGCTGCAACTCAAGTTGTAACCTGATAACGACATAGTTAATTAATAAACAAGTCGATGGTGAGTGACCCCCAACTGCTACCATGTACAGACACAGATACTGGTACTCTACTACTACTACTACTACCAAGTTTGAATGAACAAGAATCTTAAGACAACACAAAGCCAGGACTGGAAACTCTTCGTCGTCGTCGTCATCATCATCAGCGGCAGTTCCCTGCAGACACTGGGAGCAAGGGTGGCATGCCGGGCGGCAGTCGATGCAGCTTGCCTCCACACCATATCATGCCGCGCAGCTTCAAGCCACCATGCTGCGGCTTCGGCTGGAAGCAAGAGAAGCGCCGGGCCTAGTGCTCCAGTCGGGCAGCTGCACATGGCAGTTCGTCATCGTTAGTCCCATCATCAAAAGGATGAAGTGTAAGAAGCAGAACACAAAGATCACTGGACTAACCCAGGTCCCGGCTGTCGATCCACATGCTGGATGTCCCCACGCCATTCTCTTCTCTTCTCTTCTATTGCAGCTCACGTGGCGCCACTCGTGTTCCGAGGAGCCAGTGGCGGCAACATGTGCCCCTCCTGCATCTCAAGTATGCAAGGGGAAGCAGCAACGCCAAGAACAAAGAACCCGAGCAAGGGCGAGACGGCGACCGGCTCTGCCCTAGACTTCTCAGCTTCTTTCCATGTGTCATGGACTTCTGAGGCCCACGCAACTGTCTGCAGTTTAATCCACCGATGAAGGAGTACGGTGCCCCGCCTGCATCTCAATGTGCAGGGAGGAACAACACCGAGAAGCGCACGGGCATGACAGTATCAGGCAAATGACTAGCTCGGCCCGGCGCTTCTCGGTTCTTTCATGCCTGCTCCTGCCAGCCAGAAATGAGAAGGATATCTCATCCGATTTGAGTTGGAAGTTCGGCCCATGCTGGCAGGAGCAGGCACGCCCAGGCCCCTCACCGGGGCCGGGCTAAGCGTAGACTAGCTTCAGATTGTTGTTGGTGGTGAGTCTGCAAAAACATGGGGTGAGTCAAGACAGAAGGAAACTCTGCAAGTACATAGTTTAGGATTCAATTTATAGTGTATACTGCCTAGGTAACATTTTACATCTCCAAATATAGGAACTAAAATCATTAGAAAAATATCTATCACTGAACACTGGAGGTACAAAAAAACAAAAGTTGGCTTGCTTAAAGAGAAGATTGTATGCCAAATGCCAAAAACATAAAAAGGAAGTAAGACAGTCATAGGCAGTCATGGCTATCAAAAGATTACTCTAGGAAATCAGCTCAGTACGAATGATAGGAAAAAACACAGACCTGTGCAAATGGTCGCATGGAATCCTGTGGATGTACAAATGTGACCCCTGGGCGTGAAGGCATGGCATATTGCTGGGAAGCATGCATGAAAACAGAAGATCTGACAGGAGCACCAGCTTGACCAGGACTGTAGGGTGGCATAACACCATCTGGAGGCCTGTAGCCAACTGCATTAGGTGATTGAGCCGGCGACCAGGGCCCAGGCATGTGCTGAGCCATTGGATGGGGCTGCTGCTGTTCAACAGGAACAGGAGACATTTGTGGTGACCCAAGCTGGGGGAACTCAGTGTTGTAGGTAACAGCAGGAGCATACAAAGGTTGAATGGTGTACGCGCCGCCATTAAATCCAAATCCAGGATCAAATCTTTGCATATACCTGCAATGCCCATTTAGCGGTGAGTGAACTTGTCATAAAGTCCATATCCAAAAGGGTTTATAAGAACATAATAATAAGCTTAAAACCTTGGCACGTATATATACTTCTTTAGAATAAGATTGACAAGTATCTGAAATAGTAAGATTATAGCTTAATCATCTTCATCAGAACAAGTGAAATATTTTGATATGATTTTTCACCACTGAACCCACTTTAAATATATTGTTTACATGTTTCACACGAATTCCCTCCAATCATCGGCAATCAATGCGAAGTTAATATGTACAAATCTAATTTCACAGATCCTATCAATAGTCCTAAGAAATATGACAGATCACAGACTTAACCACATACTTTGGTGGTTTAAGGAGAAAAAGTGCATTAGGAATAATTAAAGAGCACAGCCAGACCATAAAACATGGAACTACACTGAGGCAACATAAAAACCAGGTCCTACTGATTATGACACAGGAAACTCCAGCTCAGATAGCAACAATAAAAACTGTGTTATGTGAACAAACCTGTCATAGCTTCTGTCATAATCAGGATCCTTGCGATCAGAGTCACGGTCTCGAAATATCGCCACCCTATTGCCTTGCCTGCCCCTATTGACTGGAGGCTCCTTGTCAATCCTGCTTCTATTATTTGATCTGCTGCTAGATGCGGTGCTAGTCAAACTCCTTTCAAGGGTAGCTTCAGTCAATTCACCGAACCTGGTGTTTGAGTTCAACTCCAAGGAAGTGGACCTATGTAGGGTGTTGGGCAAAACCACTTCATCAGCTGGTCTTCCATCAACCGGACTAGTGCTACCACTACTGCTGTTAAATATGCGAGCACGTGCCCTGTTGTATTCCTCTTTCCTCTCCTCGACGCTTTTCTGAAGGTTGCCTCTGTTAGAGTTGGCACCTGCGCCTGCGCCGCCATGCTGATTCTTCTGAGGCCTTTGCTTAATAGCTACTTTGGTGGCCACAGCGCTGCTCTCTTCTTGAGGGAGATTAACTGGAATATCAGCTAGGCGGACAGCAGGCAATCGGCACTCAGCCGACGTTTTGCGAAGGATGATCCGCGAACTGGTTCCGTCAGGCAGGCTGTTATCCGGCAGGGCGATCGATATCAGGAAATAATGCTGTGCCAGACGGTGCGCAGCGAGGCGCAGGTACGAAGTCGGAAGACCCTGGAACTCAAACTGCGTCTGCCCAGGGTCACGAAGGAACTTCAGAATGTCTTGCTCCATCCGTAGCACTGCAATGAGAGATGAGATTGCAATGAGATAAAACTATCTATTCGAGCAATGTTCAACTTTTCATATTTATATGTAGGAATCTAGTCACATAGTAAGACAAGATGCAGAAACATGATGCAACATAGCAGGTTAAAGGGGGGAATCCGATCAACGTAAAGCAACTGCCTATGGAACAATTCAAGAGTGTACAAATGTTTTAAATAACTGACATGATGATACTTGAGCAACCCAGACGAACACACAAGCTAGCTGCTAGCTTAGCACACGTCTTACGGCATTTTCTTGTCCAAAAGTTAGTACAAAATCGCCAAACAATTTGTCAATACGCAGTTCGACTAATATGGCCAAGTAATCCCAAACAGGAAGGGACAGGCTTCGGAGCTATGTTGCATTGTGATGCTCTGCAGCATGTTCCCAGGCTTCCAGCAGGAACACATGGCGTGCCTCGGCACACCAGAATACAAGCTAACACCACCTGTGGATGCACATGACCGAACGCGCGGCTCAAATCAACTAGGCGTACGCGAACTCCTTGTCCTGCACAAGTACTTACATACAAACCTATTACCTGGAACGACAAACCACAGAGCTAGCACTGGCTATGGATGCACCTGACCTTTTACCTACCGCGCAGTGCCTGAAACAAGGACGCGAGAACTTTGCACGCTTCCCAAATTCCTCGCCGCGCACCTGGAATTCTACCTGGAAGCTAGCCAGCTAGCTAGCTAGCGCGACTCGCGGCAACCAAAACTAGGGAAGAGACGCCGAATATCTAGTAAGAAGAGTAGCCGCGGAAACGAGGTCGGGCGGGGCGGGGCCGTACCTTGGAGGCGCTCGCGGGGCTTCTCGAGGGCCTCGCGGAGGAACTGGTCGACCTGCGCGACCGGATCGTCGGCCTGCTGCTGCGGTTGCTCCTGGTGGTCGTCGGCGAGGTCGGGCGAGGAGGAGACCCTTCGCGCGGCGCCACCGGGGGAGGAGGAGGAGACCCTTCGCGCGGCGCCACCGGGGGAGGAGGAGGAGAGGAGCAGGCGGCTCATGGCCCCGTCGAGGTCGGCCGTCTCCCACGAGTCGGGCGCCGCGGCCGCGTCCTCCTCCATGCTTTGTTACCCCGATCCGCGCGCGGCTAGCTCGCGAACTAGAAGCCGGCGAGGCGGGGGGCGGGAGCGGCCATGGGAGGTCGGGGGTCGACGGCGAGATCTGGCGGGAGGGTTGCGCGCGGCGAGCTAGCTAGGGTTTGGTCCTCTGGCCTGGTCTGGTCTGGATTTGTGGGGAGGAAGAAGGGAATCTCATCTCATCTAGTGGCAGGCACGCGAAGTTACCGTCCTGCCCCCGCGCCTGGCTCGTCTGACAAGGGGCGTTTCGGGGATTTCGGAGCCCGGGCTCGTGGTGCACGTGCCGGGTCCGGTCGGGGTTGGTGTGGTGCGGTGGTGTGTGCCTGCCGTACGCGTAGCGGTCTACTCTCCATCACGCGCTTCGGCTTCGCCCACGGCACGTTACGTGCGGTGCGTTGCCTTCGCCTTACGCGGGAGACATTCTTTTCCCTTCCCTCGACCGATCCACTCCGGAGGGAGAGAACATGTCATGCCGCCGTGTGTTTTCAGCACGCCAAGTCCTTTCCCTTCCCTCCTTTCGCATCCATCCATCCACGTCGAGCAGAGCCCGCTGACGTGGCAAGCCTGTTGAGGTCCTGGGACGAGCTCGCTCAAGCGGCTGCCAAGCAGTTGTCGGATCATTTAGACCAGAACATGACAGTGAGCGTGGTCTGCATGCGTCACAAATCACTGTCCCAAGGAAAACAAGTAAAGAGAAAACGAAAAGACCGAAGAGAACCTGTATGATGCATCAGGTCCGGGCATGAAAAAAAATTCCTACACATAAAAGCATGCTCTCTGTGTGCACTAGCAAACACATTAGTCCCTTTACTGCTTTTGTCTCCAATAGTCTCCAAAACTCTCGGGGCACTCGGTTGCACCGGCAATCTTCCCCCCTCTTTGGATGATTGTTGACAAAACAATTCATCGCTGAAGGGTAGGCATATATGTTGACATCAATTCAATGGCATGGCAACATATGCTTGAAATTATCTTTATTATTACCTACTATGAAAATGGTTCATGGTTCCATGATGCATATGTAAGAGTTGAGGCACCTCTGAATCCCATGGCCATGATGTGTTGCCATGGCAATATATGCTTGTAGTTGTCATGGCAACACATCTTAAAAATTATGTGCTTGTACCCGTCATAGCAACACATAATGGCCACATATGTTTTTAGTTGCCACACAATTTGTTGATGAATTAACAAAAGAATTACGGTGATAGTGTAAATCAGAAAATTATGTTGTGCCTCTCATAGCACATTACATGGCAATTTGAGAAAAACTGAACTAAAGAAGTGGAATAAAAGGATGTGCACCCCCTCACACAATTTGAGAAAAACTGAACTAAAGAAGCGCACCCCCTCATACATGGATGGATGATAGATAGCAGTCAGACCGCCACGTAAACCTGCTCCTCCTGCTGCTGCCTCTTGAGCTCCTGGTACTCCTGCCTCTTGAGGATTGAGGCAACGGACTCGAACGTGAGCCATGGCAGGGCAGCAAGCGTCTCCCGCGTGCGCCGCTCGAACCGCTCGCAGATCTTGGCGTAGCTCACCTCCGGGTCTTCGTCCGAGTCGAACTCCTCGTCCGACGAGTAGTCCACCTCGCCCGGCTCCGGCATGCCGGCGCCCCTCGGCCCCGCCTTGACGACCAACGACGGCTCCTCCGGCTCGGCGGCCATCGGCATGGCAAACTGAATCTTCTCGACGGCCATCGCTGAATCTCTCTCGGCGATCGCTCCTAGTGGGTTAGGATTTGGTGGACTGGGGATTTCTCTCGCTCTCGCTCGCTTGATCCGAAGGAAAACGAAACCTAGCTTAGCGTATATATATGTCCAGGCCAACCGTAGCTTTACTCGGGTCAGACTCGGGTCTCCTCTCCGGACCGGATTCACCATACTCGTTCATTGGGCTGAGCTGGGCTGGGCTGGGCTCGGCCCCCGTCACTTCTATCTTTCCACTAGCTTTTTCCTTCTCTTTTTTTGAGAAAAACGAGAGAGCTCTATTCAAAGTTTAAAGTTACATGGATGCAACTTGGACCAGGGGAATCAAACAGCCACATATGACTTCATGACAAAAATCATATTGGCTTCTTTCCACTAGTTTGCTGGCATTTTTCTTGAAATAAAAAAAGACACTACCGCAACTTGCAAACTAAGGCTGTCATGTGTAAAAAACACTTGTTCTCCAGCACTAAGTGCAAGTGCAACAGTCGAATTCATTCCAGTGCCACCATCTCCTTCGGACGCCAGGCTTGCGGAGTCGCTTAGGACAGTGCGGTTGATCCATGACGGTGCTTCACCGATAAAGTGCTATTGGATGCAGGATGCTCTAGCTCTTGCTGATGCATAGCTCACTCGAGATATGAGCATGAGCATCGAACTCGACGTGAGACGAGGAATTCATGTGATGGAGCACACTACGATGGGAGGAGTTCATAAAGGCTACGTGAGTTTTCAAAAATAAAAATTAAATAATGTTCATGAATTTCAACTATGTTCATGGATTCAGAAAATGTTCTTAGATGTGAAAAATGTTTGAAAATTCAAAAAAGTATTCCAGAATTTCAAAAAATGTTCACTAATTCAAAAGAAATTGCAAATTAAAAAATATTTTTAAATTCAAAAACATTCATTCATGAGTGTGAAAATATTCATGAAGCACATTTTTTTGCAAATTCAAAAAATATTCAGGAATTTTAAAATAAAACATATAAGAGAAAATAAAAGAAAACTAGGAGAAAACTTATAAAACCAGCAAAGAAAAATAATCCCATGTGTCAGTTATCCTGGACATTACGAGACAAGATTGAATCATTTCATATTCATGCAAGTATTAGGTTCTCCTGTATTTTCTCCCGAACTTTAAGAATGCATGGGAAGCTATTTTCAAAACTAAAAATTTGGACAAAAGTAAACAACTGGAGAGCAACATAAAAGTAACTACAAATATTTAATCACAATACATAAAGCTAAAAAAAACTTCTTTGCTGACTAATCACGCTAAAATAACTGAAGTGGCGATGTATGTTTTATGATCATAAGCTTATCCTGAGATGTTTGCATCTTCATCTTCTTTCGTTTAATTCTCTGAACCCCCATGAACGCAAATGACACATAAATCCAAATAGTGACCAGTAACAGCATTCCCAAGGCCTGACAGTCAATTTCTGAAACTTTTTTTGGTGTGTGCGCGTGCTAATCTACACCACAGTATCTGCTTGCTCTTCTGTTTGTTCCACTTGAGCCTTGAGCTTTCAGAACACGTCACCTTTGTCAACTTCTGTGTGATGGATGGTCGCCTGATGGCCAATTCTACAAATCAAACTTATCATCGATAACGATGCCCATACGGCGCCAATCCTTGTTTCCCTTGACGGAATTGATGTGCCGGTTCTTGGCTCCAATGTCACCAGCACCGCTCATAGATTTCTGAAATTGTTTCTACTGTCTATCATAGAAAGTATCTTTTTCTTCATATATACAGATTTACTGAGCATAGATTTCCGGAAGTTTTATAATTTAACACGCAGAAGAAATGAAGTTGCCAATGACGCCTACAATTGTGTCGAATGCTGGCGTGCCGTGCATCCACCCGATTAATTTGTTCCCTTGTCTCTACTTTTTACTGATGAATCTGCTGGAGAAAACAAAATACCTGTTTGGCTTGGCAGTGAGACCTGATGTCCTTGTTTGGCGTTCCAGCTGTTGTTCCCTGAATACTAGTACTGATAACTGTTTTTTTGACATTAGAATGATGCATGGTTCCGGAAGTACCTTTCTACACCCATGAGCAAATGCTCCTGGTGTGAACAGTAAAATAAAAAAAAAATTCAAAAAAATCTGATTTTTTTGTGACATATTTTCACAAATGTTTGTTGTGCACGCAAAATTTCATCACGAAATCATATTGGTGGGAGTCGTGCCAAAAAAACAAAACAAAAACAGAGCTTTAAAATGCTTTTGTGACTAACATTTTCAGAGCATCGATTTGTTTTTTTACCACGCCTTCCACCAATGTGATTTTGCGATGAAATTTTGCATGCACAACAAACATTTGCGAGTGTATGCCACAAAAAAAATTCAGAATTTTTTTGATTTTACTGTTCACACCAGGAGCATTTGCTCCTGGGTGTAGAAACTCCATGTCCGCATGGTTCTTCTTATATCCAACAATGCCAGTTTTTTTTTTGACATCACCAACAATGCCAGTTAGTAGCTCAGAGAGAAGGTGTAATTAAGCCGACAGGAAATTAGTGGCCAATGCTCCGGCATATGCAACGCATATCTCCTTTGTGTGACATATACAGAGTTAAGATCAGAGGTATTCAGAGTTGGATTTGCTCTTGTGATAAAAGGAGCCCAATCCAGGCTGACAGTAACCGGTAGAAATGCGACCAAGTTGTTACTGATGAACACTGCATATAAAGTTCAGAGAACGATGAGGCTAGATGTGAAGATAAATAAGATTGACACTATTGGGGACGGTTTCATAGCCAAGAAAAAAAAATCACTCTACGCATCATTACAACAATCGTTCACAGTTCTGATCATCAAAGACAGCACCGAAACATTCTTCTAATTACGAAATTATTCAACCCGGGGAAGAGAAGGAAAATGCCAGATACTCCCTCCGTTCCGAATTACTTGTCTTAGATTTATCTAGATACGGATGTATCTAGCACTAAAATGAATCTAGATACATCTATATCTAGACAAATCCAAGACAAGTAATTTGGAACGGAGGGAGTAGTAATCTATGTTACTCTACCTGGCATGAAGTATAGCAGCCACCAGACTCTGAAGATGGAGAAGGAGCAAGTCACCAGACTCTGAAGATGCAGGCAGGGGAAAAGACAACATTAAACTGATCAAATTATGCACTTCCGGTTAGCGTTACAGCACATCATGCATGCTATCAGTTGCTTGTTACTAAAACCAAAAAACAGAGCAACATGAGCTGCTTACAGTCACAAATTGCTCCGGTGCATCAGAACATAGTTGCTATTCGGCGCATCGGTACAGTAGACAGAAAAAGACGAGTTGCAGCTGACAGAATGCATAGCTATCCACAGCGCTCCAGAGAACTGTTACCAAACCAACAGTCTTCCGTTTCAAATCATCTTCATGAGGCAACTGCACAAGGTTAGCTTTATTCAGCTCAAACCTCAAACCATCATCGAACATTGTTTTTTTTTTTAATTTTGGAAATCGTTCCACATCTTGTGATTGAAAATAAGTCACATACCTGATGTTCTCAACGTGGCATCAATTTTCTTCCTGCTCAAAAAAGGCCAAAGTAAAGATATTTCAAAACAGGAATGCCTAGAAACCAACATAAAAGAGCTGAATACTATATTTGAATTATCTTATTCATGATTCCGTTGGTGCGCCAAAGATCAAATACAGGCACTAGATATCCATGAACCTGACAACAAACTTCAAACAAAGCAAACCAACAGAAGCAAGGTCAATGGCCTCATTTTGCAGTGAAATCAGAATCACTTAGACAGATTATCACACAGCAGATTACGTCCGACCTTATCATACAGTAAATTACAATAAAATTCACTCTTCCCATCATAAGAATTAAAATCGCGTTGCACAATTTAACCTAGTAGTGTCCTCGTCATCCGTAAACAAGAAATAAACCCCATGCCACACAACTTACTTTGCTTGGGACTACTGTTGCAAGCACCGACTCTCCAGTTTCTTGACAAATATTGAGTAAATATTTCAGATGGTTTGTACTACTGCCCCAAGGATATCTGCAACCACGGTTGAAGAGCACACTTCCGAGTTAACACCAAGAATTCTTGGATTGAACCTAAGAATCAGTCTTCAACTTGAAATCATTGAATCCTCTGTTTTCAGCTAGCCAGGAGCACATCAAATTTCAAAAGAAAAGAGAGCACAGAAATTCGCCGTCAGATTGTCTGGACCTTAGCAAGCTGGATCATTCCTGCCATATCCTAACAAATAATGTCCATGAGACGGACATGAGGATACAACTGAGCACTAACAACGAGCATGTATTGTGTGAGTTAATTAGCTGCCAAGATACAAAAAAGCCATCGTAGTATTCAGCAGGATTCAAATCATCCATCTGTCTGTAGTTATATGATCGAGTGGTTTACAATCAGACCAGAAAAATCTGTTTACAACCATACAATATATTGTGTCGCAATACATTAAATACCTTTTACAGGTAGCTAATAATTGCACCAGAAACTAGTACATATAGTAGTACACACCAAACATACATCTCTTGGGCAGTTCAACTGCACATGAAGCAGGCCACTCATGCTGCATCTTTGCGGGTCTTCTTCATCAGGCGAGCCCGAGTTATAGCCACCCTTACATAAACCTCGTCATACAGCTTGTCAACAAACTGGAAGTAGGAAATCGCCCAGGTTCTCCTCAGTAACATGGTGCAAAACACCGTCCAAAGGCCGACCACAAACCCTATGCTCATCCCAAGGTAGAGATACGCGATATGATCTGCATCTTCATGGACGACACTTTGCTCTGCGTCAGTAGTACTGGTAGAGCAGTTCTTGGAGATAGGGTGACCGCAGAGACCGGGGTTGCCGATGTAGATATCAATCTGGTTGCCGAGAGTTTGCAGCTGCGGCCCGGATGGTATCGGGCCTGATAAGTTGTTGTATGACAAGTTCAAGTAGCTCAGATAGGTTAGAGCCGACAAACCTGACGGGATTTCACCAGAAAACTTGTTGTTGGATAAGTCGAGGGACTGCAACTGCTTCAGATCACCAATCTTGTTTGGGATTTTGCTAGTCAACTGATTACTTGATAAGTCCAAACTGGTGAGCCCAATGAGCAAACTTATCTGCTCTGGAATATGTCCTGTTAAACTGTTACATGACAGATCAACATTCACAACTTGGCTGAAGACGCCCACAGTATAATCACGTGTTTGGCCTTTTGTGATTACTGGCATGCTATCCGCATAAACATAGTCATTTGCATCCTTATATATGACTCTCATTGCTTTCAAGTTTGATAGCAACCATGGTATGCTTCCTGATATATTGTTATGGGCCATGTCCAAATAATAAAGATTTTCAAGGCAAGTAAGGTTCTTGGGAATACGACCACTGAACATGTTTGATCTCACCGTCAAAATTTCCAATCGTGGCATTTTTTCTGGTAACCACTTTGGCAATATTCCAAAGAACCTATTATATGAAAGATCAAGGAACATCAATTGTGAGGCACTCTGAAGAAATTTAGGGAATTCACCTGAGAGACCATTGTTGCTCAAGTCTAGACTATACATCCGAGAACCGAATTGATCTGCGTTTGCTCTGGACACTGAAGAATTGTTATCTGACTCCTTCCAGCACTGCACAACATCTCCTGTTAATTTGTTTCTTGACAAGTCCAACCGTGCTAGACTAGTCAATTGGCACATAGATGATGGAATGGTGCCTGTAATTTTATTATCTGCCAATGACAACATAAAAATTTGTGGTGCTTTTAGCTCTGCTGGCAATGACCCTGAGAAAGAGTTTGAAGAGAGATCTAAGCTTGTTATATTTATAGGGAATAGCCGTGGAACTAGACCTGTAAGATTATTTCTCTCCAGACCAATACTGATGGCTGCCATGTGCTGTAGATTTGACGGTAATGAACCACGCAACATGTTTTCTGATGCATCCAAAGCTGAAGCTTGGGAAAATGTCACCCAAAACCAATCAGGAATAACATCATCCAAACTTGTATTTCCAAGAAGAAGATAATCAATGCGAGTTTGCCATCTAAGCCACTCTGGAAAACGGGGGCCTACTGTGCATGACTCTAAATTTATGTGCTTTAGTCTAAACGGAGGAATCCAATTTGGTTCAATATCCATTTTCAAGGAGTTGTCCGACAAGTCCAGATACTCTAAATTCAATAAGCCTGAAAAATGTTCCTTCACGAGCACACCATCGAGTTTATTATTGCCGAGACTCAACAATGTCAAGTTACCAAGTGCTCCAACTTCTAGCGGTAGGTTTCCGGTCATAGTCGTATTCCTCATTGACAACTTCTGTAATGTACTCCATGAGCACCATGGCAACCGATCCATGAACTCCCCAATACTCGCATCAATGTTGTTATCATCAAAATTCAGCACTTTCAAACTGCACAAATTTTCTAAGTTGTTCGGTATCAAACCCACAAGATCATTTGCACTAAAATCTATTACTTCAAGGGATGTCATGTTTGCCAATTGTTCAGGAATAGGTCCATGCCACTCACAACGGGAGAGGTGAAGCTCCTTCAGGCTTGTGAGATCCCAGAAGAACCAGTTATGCTCTAGTGTTGCGTCAAATGAGTTGGATGATAGATCAAGGACTTGGAGATGTGTGAGATTTGATTTTGAAGTAGCAGACACTATGCTGGTAAGGCCACAATCTACTAAGCGAAGCACTTTTAGAGAAGAAAGCCCGTTAACCATGTGAACCCAACCCCGCACAGCACGGAGGTCCACTTCGGTCAAGTCAAGATAGCTCAACAGTGATAGATGTGACAACCATGAGAGGTCCAACGTGTACAGAACATTGTAATAATCCCCACTAATATCAAGATATTGCAGATTTGAGAGATTACCGAGTTGGGAAGGTATTCTCCCACCGAAACCTGACGACGAGAGGTTGAGATACCTTAGCTTCTGTAGGGAGCCCATGAACGCAGGAATGCTTATGTGGTTGAAGTCATTGTAGCTCATGTCAAGATACCTCAACTGTTGCAAAGCAGCCAAAGAAGAGCTCATCTCATTTCTCGACAAGCTCAGGCTGTTGGACTTGTAGTAGTGCATGGTGTACAAACCTTGGAAGGCACTTACTACGTAGTTGTTGCGGAGGTCGAGCTTTACGACATGGCCTGTTCTGCTGCTGCACCGGACTCCCGCCCACTGACAGCAATCTTCACCATGCCATGAGGAGAGACGGCCAGCAGGGTCCAGAAGGCCCGCCTTGAAGGACAGAAGCGCATCCCGCTCCCTGCTGATGCAGGTTCCATTCCCACCTGATATCCTCGCCTGAGCACGGGAATCAGACGGCTCTACAAAGAAAATCAACAGGCAAAGTACCGATGCAGCTCCTTGGGCTAGATGCCCAAGCTTAGCAGCCATATTGGTTGGAAGAGGGAGAACAGCTACTGTAAGGGAACGACAATGGAATGACCAGAGACGGGCACAATATATGGTCCATGATATGCTATTCCCAAGTCTTGGTCTTGGCATGCACAGTTTGACTTTTGTTATTCAGAAGCAGTGGCTGCTGGAGTTTCTTGCTATTAGCTCAAAAGTGAGGCACCAACCAATGATTAACATGGGACCAGGGCATCACCATTTTATATCAAAGGCTAACACAATGGACAGATCAGACTTGAGCCTCCATTAATTGTTTCCTTTTGTGTTCCTGAGACCAGGAATGGAGTAATTTCCAGACAGTGAGTTCACTACTTTTTAGTGAGCCATCTGACGAGGAATCCATAGAAAAAATTATGTTACGCGCAAGAGAGAAAGAACCACACAAAAAAAGCGTAATATTCCAGTAATTCAGAATTTTCAACCAAAGTCCTGGGTTGCCTCTAAGTTCCCTGAAAAGGGTTGTCTCTAGCTAACAGGTCCCAATCAAGAGGGTCAAACATGGCAACACACAGCAGCAGTAGCATCCTAATTCGGTTTGGCTGTGTCAATAGCTCACACAAACACACGCCAGTTCTTCGGAATCTGAACCCGAGTATCACCACGAACAGAAGAAAAAGAAATCACACCACAGGAAATAGGGTAGAATTGATGATAACTCCCCCCCGGTTCGTGCGCCTTCGATCATAAGCCCCCCTTTGTGTCACTGACATGTGGGACCGGACCCCACATTGAACAAAAAAGAATCTGAAACTTTTGAGCTGATGTGCGACCTTGCACTAAACTGTGATGCAGAGAAGGTCGTCACAAACTAACAGATCTCAGGTAACAAAATCATCCTAATTCGATTCGGCTGTCACCCCGTCGCATCATCACTCTGAAATTATCTGAAATGGAAGAAGCCCCATCGCTCCACAACTGAGCACTCTGAATCTACTGCATCATGAGTCCTAACTAACAACCAACTGCAAGATTGACAGCCAGAAAATTTACCAATTTTCGGTAGAAACACCAGTTCTTTAGAATATGAACCCGAGTATCACCGCGAGTTACCACGCGCGGCATCACATCCCACCTGATTCCGGCGGCCTGCTTCCGGCAACTGCCGTCGCCGGCGCCACCGCCGGACAAGAGCAGCCGGAATAGGACTCTCCAACAGCAGGTGCGGCTGTGGGTGGCGAGCTGAGACTCCTCGCCGGAGTGGCGCATCCGGAGGAAGGGCGAGCATGGCTTGCTTGCTGCGGAGACGGCGGAAGGCGGAGGCGCGAGCTACATCGGCATCGCCCATGGGGCCCTCTGGCGAGTGAGCTAGTTGAAGTCCAGTCCAAGCCCACCACTGGACGCTGGCTGCTGGGTCCAACACAACCCTGTTTGTTTTCAATTCTTTTTAAGAACACATTTGTTATCAATAAATGAAGCTATAGATTTTCGAAAAGTCAAGTTTACAAACTTTGACCGAGTATGTAGACAAAAGTATTTAGACTTAGAATATCAAATAGATATCTATATCTATAGACATGGATATAGTTTTTACTATTTCTGTTTTCTTTGTACTGACATGACAAGATAAATAGATCGAAAGTTTTCTCGCAAAAAAACTCTACACCGTTCTTATTTCATTGTTAAAAAAACATTGTGTATTTCACAGAATGTTTATGGTGTATTTAAAAACTGTGCATCGTGTGATATTAAAAAATGCATCATGTTTAAAGAAACATTGAGTTTCAAAAATCAATATTTTCTAAAACAATTGTCCATCACGTATTTTAAAAGTTATCTTACTATAAATTTTTAAATGCTCACAGTGTATTAAAAATGATCATTTTTCATGGTTAAAAATGTTCATTGCGTTAAAAAAAATCCATCACGTATAAATTTTTTACATCATGTATTTCACAAATGTTAACCTTGTATTTATTCATCGTGTAATAAAATATTTCGGCATGTGATTTTACAATGTCCACTTTGTATTTTAAAAATGTTCATAGTATATTATAAAATAACTATATATATGTCAAAGACAATGTTCAACTCATGTTTCGGTGCGTGTATAAAAATGTTCATCTTGTACTATTTGAAAAGTGAGATCATCGTGTATTACAAAACATGATTATTTTGCATTAAAAGTTGTTCGTCACGTATTTTTCAATAAAGCTTGTTGCGTACACGAAAACAAACTTTATTGCAAATCACACAATGCTTTACTGAAAAAGGCTTTCGCCCCGCTTTATATATAAAGCACGATCCACAAGCAACACGATACAAACTCACGCCACCACCGCATACGACACACACACCCAAGGCAAGATACAAAAGTGCCGAGCACCGCCACACCACCCCAACGACTACCAAGCCACGACACATGCGCGAGGATGAACCGCTTGGAGCCAACGGAAACCTCCAAGCCTCCGAGGAGAGGTGAGACGGAAAACGACGGGACAAGGACTCCAAGATGGTGCCTCCTAGAAGGGAACGACCACTGATAGCCGCCACCATTCGATCCCAAAGATCGAGTTTTCACCCGGAGCAACTCGAAGGAGTAAGGGCACCGCGACGAAGCCTTCATGAAGGATACGGTGTCCACGGACGCCGCCGCTGTCGGCCAATACAAGATTGGGCAAGTGATGTACCCCGGCACGCCCACCCCTCCGACGCATCCTAGCACCGCCAACCACCAGCGACCACCCACCCGCGTGGCCATGGCCGCTCGCCCGCACCTGAGGCGCAAGTTCTGCCCACGAACATCGTGCCTCCCGCCGCCAGGGCCGCCGCCCAGCATCCAGACACCCCCAAGACCATCCAAAGAGATCAACTTTGAGCCACAGGGACTCCCCCGACCGATGAACCGTAGCACACGCCCTGCCTTGAACGTCGTCGGAGCTGCGACAACCCGCACACACGGACAGGGAAAGGGGGAGGTGGGGGAGCGGACGCATCCGGACCGGCACACCCCTGTGCCAGTGACGGGTGGCCCAAGCACGTCGGCGCCGCCCATCCCTCCAGCCAACCTCCCCACCGGACACACCCCTGTGCCGCCCCACCACAGCGGCCGACGCAGACCCGCGCAAAGCCACCGACGCAGATCCGACCACCGGCAAGGAGGATCCCCACGGACCACCGCCAATCGCCAAGAATACTCACCGGGGAGCCCATCCGCGCTGCCGTCGTCGTCCAGCCGGCGGAACGCCTGGAGCCCGACCAACACGCCCACCTACCACCGCCGCTGCGCCTCCACCACCACCAGCCGCGGCCACGGTAGGGGCGGACGCCCGCAGCTCGCGCCGCCCTCGGCCCGCGCCGGCTGGGCCCAAATCTGGCCGACCGACGCCGCTGGAACCCACCGCGCACCACCATCGCTGCAGCCCCTTCACACCGCCGCCCACAGCCCGCGAGTCCGCCGCTGGCTGCTGCCGCCGCGCCCCGAGCAAACGCCGCGCCGCCGCCCGTCCCGGAGGCCCGCACCCACCAGATCGAGCGGGGGAAGGAGAGCGCCCCGCCGCCGCCAGCACTGGCCGGGCTTTGCCCGCCAGTACGTCGAGGCGGCGGCGAGGGGAGGAAGGAGCGAGGAGGGGGGCTGCCCGCGGCGGCGCTAGGGATTTCCCCCCCGGCGCTCACGGGAGCGTCGCGGGAGGGGAGACGAGCTACCAAACAAGAAAACTTGTATCATCACGCAGTGCTTTCAAAATTCTCTTTCCAGGTTGGTCAGAGCTGTAGGTATACGCACGTATTTCTCGATCGGAATCAACTTGCATGGTAGGTGCGCTGCGAAATCGACTTGGGCACGTACGTGAAACCCTACTCGGTCACGCCTCACGGCCCCGACCGACCGAGCGATAAGAATTTCTACCACGAGCACATCCATGATCCATCGCTAGCCGTATCTCCTCTCCACCGATCGATCTCTTGCAGCATCAGCGATGGACGACGCGAGCCACGGCAACGACTTCCTCGCCGGCCTGCCCCGCGACATCCTCCTCGATGTCCTGCGCCGCCTGCCAAACCGCGCGGTCGCCGAGTCCTGGCGCGTCAGCTGCACGTGGCGTGCTGCCGTCGATGACAGCGCCGTCCTCCTTGCCCGCTTCAACCGCATCTTCCCGCCGCGCGCCTTCCTCGGCATCTTCACCAACAACTGCACAACCGTCCCCGGCATCAACACCAGTGGCAAACACGGGACCACCGACAGGTCCTCTTTCTTCGCCCGCACGGGAAAGCCGCCACATACCACCTTTGATGACGAGCTTGTGTTTCGGCATCCTCCCTTCAAGCACGACTGGGCCTCCGTGCTGGACCACTGCAACGGCCTCCTGCTCCTCCGTCAGGACGGCCCCCGCCTCTACTACGTGCGCAACCCCATGACAGTGCGATGCGCCCGCTTGCCCGCCCTGCCCACTTTGTATTTCTGGAGTATCTTCCTCGCATTTGACCCGGCCGTGTCACGGCACCACGAGGTGTTCCTATTTCCACGGACGATGACACAGCTGCGACCTATGAAGGAGGCGGTCCGATCCCGCGTCGAAGCACAAGAGTTGTTACGCGGCTTGTTTGAAGAAGACCAACCATATGAAGAAGAGGGAAAAAAAGAGCAATGCGAGGTTGAACAAACACATGAGCTAGTTGTCGAGGATCAGCCCAAAGATGAGGTATTGTCTTTAATGGTGTTCTCGTCACGGACTAACAGGTGGGAGAGCCGAGAGTTTGTGCCCGGAAGCTATTGCACTTCTCAGCACCTCTACGATATGTTGCCATTACATGAAAACTATAACCAAATATGGAAGTCAGCTGTGTATTGGCGAGGGTCTCTCTATGTGCATTGCGGCAATAACATTCTTATGATCTTAAGAAACTCACAGGTAACCTATGATATGGTCCAGCTGCCGAGAATACCTTGTGACGAGGAAGAGCATAGAGGCACCCTTCCTACTAGGTCGGTCTTAGCGAGCTATGAGAAAGGGATCCACTATGTGACGCTTGACATGTTCCAACTCCAGGTGTGGAAACTGACGGAACCTGTTGATGGGCAGTTAGGATGGACACTGACACACGAGGACAACCTTAGTCTTTTTGGTCATCAAATAAAGCTCCCATCACAAGTTATAAAACAGATGGCGCAATGGGAGTTGGTAGAAAGTAGTGAAGCAAAAGTCAGTCTCTTTGAACCCCTCGGTAGCCAGAGCAAAGAGGAAGATGAAGATGAAGAAGAGCAAGCCAAAAGTGGGTCCGAGTACTTGTGGGACTCGGATGAGGATAACTTCATTGACCTGGACGAAGGTGTCACCGACCGACCCGTGCCGTTGGAGTACTGGTGGTACTGCAGGATCATCGGAATGCATCCGCACAAGGACGTGCTCCTCCTCCACATGAATGGTAGGGCGATGGCATACCATCTCAACACCTCGAGGATGCAACACCTGGGCAAGGGGCTCGTCAAGAAAGTCGGCCGGCGAAATGGCGTCGAGTGCGCATTCCCTTACCGCCCGTGCTACGTGGACGCGCTTCCCGTGGGGAAGATGTCGCAATGAATGTATCGTAGCGAGCATGGTTGTTTTCCTGTGTTTTAAAAAATTGCACGCTTTGCAGACTTGGGTAGAGTTAGGTTACTCGAGCATCTTGGTGAAAGAACAAGATTATAAAAGAATTGAGGAAGTTGTCATGAAGATCAAGGCAGAGACAGGGGGTGCCAGCCAGGGCCCTGCCCCCCCCCCCCCCCCCCCTAACATCAGTGATTTAAGCCTACAATGAATAGTAACAATGATTTGCTTTTGCTAAAATTGGTGTTTTTTCGTAGATTGGCCCTCCCTAACAAGATTTAACAGTAGTTGGCCCCCCTTGTCTGAATTTCCTGGCTCCGCCACTGGATCAAGGACGTGTTGGATGTGGCATATACGGGAAGTCATGGATGGAACTCTATGGTATCACGGGTCAATGGGTGAAGAAGTGAAAAGCGCGCTTGTTCCCGAGCCCACATGTACCCCGGTGAATAGTAAAATCTAAAAAAAGTGATTGGAAATTTCAAACAATTCTAAATTTTTGGCAACAAACATTGATTAATATTTTAACTATGTGTAAATTTTGGTGATGGACTGACATTTGTGGAGGTCTAGAAAAAAATGATTAAAAAAAGTCTTCTTGAAAAATTGATTCTGTTTTTTGTCCAGACTTGCACGAATGTCATTCCATCACGAAATATGGCACGCAGATGAAGCATTCACCGATGCTTATCACAAAAAATCGGAATACTGTAATGTTAAAGTGTTTTGTGTGGTCTTAGAGGACACTCCAGCGTGGAGCATGCCCACCTGTCAGTCACCATGCAAGCTACAGTTCGTGTTGATTATCTCCTACTCCCTCCGTTTTAAAATATAGTGCGTTATCGGTTCCTGCGCTTCAAATTTAACCATAAATTTAATCAGCGAGACCGATTGCGGCAGAAGCAAAGATTATACCAGTGAATCCGTATTCAAAAAAAGTTTTCAATTATATAATTTTTGCTCCCACCACACTTAGTCTTGTTGGTTAAATTTATGGTCAAAATTGAATCTCGAAAAGTACGGGCACACTATATTTTGGAACGAAGGGAGTATCATTTTGTCTGAAACAAGACACGTTAGTACTGCTCAACTTTGGAAGCACGTACGTGTACATACATTTGCTAATTGCTAGGCTATGGATCATTTTGCCCAGGCCTCCTGACCTATTTATGGTCATATTGTTAACAGTAACCAAAAAAATATATTGTGAATTGTTTCCAAAACTTCTGATTTTTTGTGTGGATGTCAGTGTTAGTGTCGCAAGCATGCTTGGCAATTTTCATGCGAGAAGGAGCAGTAGTGTTTCGTCGGTGAAAAATAAATAAATTTAGGGTGACATTTTGGGTTAACATTTGGTGTCCGATTATTTATTTCTTTTTGGCACAGGCCAAAATGTTTAACCCTTTTGCCTAAAACTTTGCAGGTAACATTTGAATGTGACTATAAATACGTAAAAGAAATTGTAGGGATTTTCGAAAAATCATTTTCACGTGCAAGAGCACGTGCTGCCGGGAGCCAAATTGGATTTCCGCATCTTGGGCTCCAGTTCAGCGCACATTCAAGAGCATGTCAACCAGCTGACCTAAGGCAACACATTCAGGTCGCAGGTGCCTAGAGGTTGATGTATTTAACCAAAAACTACCACATTTCACGAAAACGTGACAGAAAACTACCATTTTACGATTTTGTGCGGAAAACTACCACTTTTGTTCTATTCCGTGGCAAAAAACTACCAAGTCTGGAAACCGGTCGCTTCGCCCACGCTAAGCACCAAACTGACCAGCCGGTCCCATGTTTCAGGTGCCACGGTGGCCAACCGATGCCCGCCGCGCGTTAACGGCGCGTCCGTAGTCGGAAACGGCGGCTGTCAGTTTGCGTTCAATGCACCAAAACGTGGGACCGGCCATTTGATGTTGATCCTCTGACGACGCCGTTTCCGACCGCGGACGCGCCGTTAACGTGAGGGGCGTCGGTTGGCCACCGTTGCACCTGAAACATGGGACCGGCTGGTTAGTTTGGTGCTTAGCGCGGGCGAAGCGACCGGTTTCGAGACTTGGTAGTTTTTTGCTACGGATTAGGACAAAAGTGGTAGTTTTCCGCACAAAATCGTAAAGTGGTAGTTTTCTGTTATGTTTCCGTGAAATATGGTAGTTTTTGGTTAAATACTCTAGAGGTTGTGAACGAATTGGAAATTGGAATACACGTGATGATCACATGTTCGAAAATATAGAGCCGAATCTTTATGCTTGTCAGATTTTTATTTTCAAGGAGGATCACTAGCTCTCAGAGCTAGCGCAAGGAAGTATTTCAGTTCATGGGCACAATCCTTCAGATAAACACTTTGTTGCCAAGTTTGTGCCTTTGTGTCGTACTAGTACTTTTCTAAACCAATTTTTGAAATGTACTTTTCTAAACCTTGAAAATTTATTTTAGAAAAGTCACTGTGGGACGAAATTCCTACATGTTCGTTCAAGAAACAGCAAATCCGATAGTACATCAATCATCATCTTGCAATATCCACGGGCAAGAACCAAAAAATCATCCCCAAACAACGATCAAGTTTTGTTGGATCATCGTTAATTCATAATACTCAGCTGATTTCGTAACGATAAGAGCTTGGAGTATTACGTTACGATGCTGGAGTATTAGACTGGACGGCGGTCGATCGGATGGTGATCATGTTGGTACTCGTAGTCGTAGTCGAGCAGCCGCTGCATCAACTGGTCGTCCGGCGGGGCCATGTACGGCTGCGACCACGGCTCGCCGTCGTCGCCGCCCTCTTGCATCCACTGTCCGTCGAAGACATCACCCGCCTCCACCGGCGGCATCGGGAAATGGTACGGTCCGCCGTCGCCGCCCTCTTTGCCTCCACTGGCCGTCGAAATCGAAAACATCATAACCGGCCGCCTCCGGCGGCAGCGGCTGCGGGAGCTGGTACGGTTCGCCGTCGTCATCTCCCTCTTGCATCCACTGACCGGCCAGGACATCATCACCCGCCTCCTCCGGCGGCAGCGGCTGCGGGAGCTGGATGGCGTCCGCCGCAGCCGGTGGCGGAGGAACCCACGCCTGCGGCGGGGGAGCATCATCACCGGCCTCCTCCTCCAGCGGCGGCAGCGGTTGCGGGAGCTGGTGGGCGTCGTCCGCAGCCGGCGGCGGAGGAAGCCACCACGCTGGGGCCGGAGTGTTAGAATAGAGATTGTAGAAATAGCTGTTTAAAGTGTATTCGGTTCCTATCTCTTCTTCTGTTTCGTTCTTCCTCTCCAAGTCATATCTCTCTCTCGATGTATTCTGGAAGCATCCTAGCGATATTCCAAACCTTGTAAGCCACGGCAATCTTTTCATAAATACACATGCGGCCCGAGCAAAGGGTTTAACGCTTCCCATCAAATCTTACATGGTCATCAGAGCCCTTCCTCTCGTACGTCTAGCTTTCCTAAAAGATCGATCTAGTTGATCGAGAGAGAAACCTGAAATCTATCCAGAAGAGAGGCATCGAGAGAAATCATGTCAGGCACCAATGTACGCTTCCTCCGCACCTTTGGCTGCGTCGGGCACGTCAAGATGACGCGCCCACAGCTAAAGAAGCTCGACGACAGGAGCACCCCAATGGTGTTCATGGGCTATGAGACCGGCTCTAAGGCGTACAAGATGTATGATCTCTTCTCGAAGCGTGTGCATGTCTCGCGCGACGTCATCTTCGACGAAGACGCACGATGGACTTGGGAGGCGTCGGGGGAGGCCCCGGCAAGCAGCTCCTTCACCGTGGAGTACCCGATGTACTCTACAACCTCGGGAAGCAAGACCTCGGGAATTGCCACGCCGGGAAGCCCGGGAGGTGTGGGTCCGGGAACCGCAACCGCGAGAACACCGTCCCTGGGTATGGTGTCCCCAGACACCCCGACATCAAGCAAGGTGGTTCCCGGGAGGCTGTTCGCGACCACGCCAACAGCAAGGTCGGAGCTGTTCGACGCCGACGACAGCGTTGGCGCCCCCCACAGGTTTCGGCGCATGGGGGATCTCCTCGGCGAGGCTGCGGCAACACCACAACAGCCCGAGGAAGAGGACGTTGATGACGACGACGTCTTGCATCTGATGGACGGCGAGGAGCCGACCACATTCGCGGAGGCCGAGCAAGAGGATTGCTGGCGCCACGCGATGCTGGACGAGCTGGCGTCGATCAACGACAACGCCACTTGGACACTCACCACACTGCTTGCTGGGCACCGAGCCATCGGGCTCAAGTGGGTGTTCAAGGTCAAGAAGGACGAGCACGTCGCCATTGTCAAGCACAAGGCGCGCCTCGTTGCAAAGGGCTACGTGCAGCGTGAGGGAGTGGACTTCGAGGAAGTCTTCGCTCCGGTGGCAAGGCTGGAGTCTGTGCGGCTCATCCTTGCCATGGCTTCTCACCGCGGGTGGGAGGTACACCACATGGATGTCAAGTCAGCGTTTCTCAACGGCGACCTTAACGAGGAGGTGTACGTCTCCCAGCCTCCAGGGTTCGTTGCCAAGAACCACGAGCAGGGCGTGTACAGGCTACACAAGGCCCTGTATGGTCTCCGGCAAGCCCCAAGGGCGTGGAACACAAAGCTTGATGCAAGCCTCACATCCCTTGGGTTCTCACGCAGCGCTTCTGAGCACGGCGTGTACTCGCGTGGCACCATGAACACACTGCTCATCGTCGGCATCTACGTCGACGACCTGGTCATTGCCGGGGCAGAGCCCGAAGTGGTTCGACGCTTCAAGGGAGAGATGCATCGTCTCTTCAGCATGAGCAACCTCGGGCTGGAGGTAAACCAGGAGGGTGGTCGCATCACGATCACGCAGACGGCCTACGCCACCAAGATGCTCGAGCGAGCAGGCATGAAGGACGGTCATGCCGTGCACGCTCCAATGGAGGCACGACTGAAGCTCAGCAAGGATAGCTCCGAGAAGGCGGTGGATGCTACACTCTACCGCAGCATCATCGGGAGCCTCAGGTACCTCGTGCACACCCGACCAGACATCAAGTTCGTTGTCGGGTACCTGAGTAGGTTCATGGAAGCCCCGGCAAGCGATCATCTCGCTGCCGTCAAGCACTTGCTCCGGTACATCGCGGGTACGCTCACGCATGGATGCGTGTATCGTCGTGGCGACGGCGAGAGCTTGGTCGGGTACAGCGACTCCGACCACGCTGGTGACGTGGACTCCCGGAAGAGCACCTCGGGCATACTATTCCTTCTCGGTAATAGTCCCGTCAGCTGGCAATCGGTGAGGCAGAAGGTTGTCGCTGTATCTTCGTGCGAGGCGGAGTACATCGCGACAGCTACAGCGGCCTGTCAAGGCGGAGTACGATGGCAGAGAAGTACTAGGGGGCAGCAAGGAGAAGCGCAACCCAAGATTAGGAGACAGATTCATCTGCATGCTCCAGTATGATGAATCAGGAGAGCTATACATGTTCTATGCTATTCTACCTGAGAGGGAGCAGCAGGAGTAGCTAGCTACTAGTTCATGCTCTTAATTAGTACTTGTCTCATGTCCGTGTCCTGAACTTCGATGTTGGTGATGATTATGTTGAACTCGATGATATCTTTGCTTCTGTTACAAAGTGAATGTTTCCTCTTTAAGCTAGCCAGTGTTGGTGATGATTAAATAGTTAGCGGTAATGACTATGATGATTAAATAGTGGTATAATTAGACGACTACGATGATTTTTAGCTAGCTAGAGTTTATTTATTTATTAATATGCGATGATGATAATGATGATGACGACTACAACTCATTATAACGTAAAACATTCCTAAATTAAATTGATAACACAAATTTAATTGAAAAATAAAAAATAAAACAAAATCATTTAGTACCGGTTGATGTTACCAACCGGTACTAAAGGGCTCCCGCCCCCCGGAGCTGACTTGTGCCATGTGGTTTCCCTTTAGCACCGGTTCGTGCTGAACCAGTACTAAAGGGAGGCCTTTAGTGCCCACACTTTAGTGCCGGTTACGGAACCGGCACTAAAGGGCCTTACGAACCGGTGCTATTGCCCGGTTCTGCACTAGTGGCGGACATCCTGACCAAGTCACTTGGCCGTGTCCGGTTCCAGGAGCTACGCAACAAAGTCGGGATCAACGACATCAAGCTCCTTTGACAAGGTTGAGGGGGAGATTGTTGAGTCAACCATGATCTTCGGACACATGCATGTTGCACCAACCGGCGGTAGCTTCCTTGACATGTAAGGAAGTAGCAATTACCTAGTAGTTTCCAGGAATGTGATGTGCATGTACGTAGTAGTTTCCTAGCAGTTTTCTAGACGTTTACTTGACTTGACCCGGGCTGACCTGTGGCCTATAAAAGGAGATGATCCCATCGGTTGTAGGCAGGCCATTCCAATGCGATAACAATCAGCCTCAAGAGCTCTTCCATATGTGTGTGTTCAGTGTAGAAGCATTGTTCAGCCACTAGTACTAGTAGTCTAGTACGTGAGCTCCGCTCCAACTCGATTGTGTGTGTAGCACCCAGTTCGTGTCCTCTTGTGCTAGTATAGCTAGACATCCGGCAGTAGCTCATCTCTAGACTGTAGTTGGGCTAACATTCTGGAAGCATCCTAGCGATATTCCAAACCTTGTAAACCACGGCAATCTTTTCATAAATACACATGCGGCCCGAGCAAAGGGTTTAACGCTTCCCATCAAATCTTACACGGAGGAGCGGATTGGCCCGCAGCAGCAGCAGGGTCGTCGTCGTCAGGGAGCGGGATGGGGACACTAGTAGAAAAAGGGTCAAACGTAAAGCATATTAGTGCCAGTTTGAATTAGAGCCGACACTAATGTGTACATTAGTGCCGGTTCATGGCGGCGATCAATAGTACCGATTCGTGGTGAATCTTTAGTACCGGATCGTGGCATGAACCGGTACTAAAGAGGCTGTGTCAGCCTGCGGTCAGGCTATGGCCCCACCATCACCATTTAGTGCCGGTTCGTATCACGAACCGGTACTAATGAGGTTATGGTAAGCTGTTTTTAGTCCCACCTCGCTACCCTAACAAGGCTTTTACTATCTTAAATATGTTACTTCTCAAACTATCACAAGCACTTGGTCTTCATTGAACTCTATGTGTAGAATTTATGGCCGCAATATGAGTCTTCATCGGTTTAAAAATCGTTGATGACTCATATTGACAATTCAGATTGTACACACAAAGATCATTGATAATCAAAGTATTTTTGATGTATAAGAGATCATATTGACAATTTAGACTATAAAGAAATATAAGATCATGATCTAAATGTTCTTATATTTTTTGCGTTCAGTATGCACCATTCAAAGCGACGCCATCAACTTTCAACCGTTTATGCCTTCATTTACTATTTTTCATGCATTTAATGATTTGTTTTGAGAACTAAATGACCTGGAAATTGAAAAGCACTACAAATGAACTCTGAAAAAGTTGAAACTTGGCATGGTATCATCATTTCACCCACATAGATTGTTCAAAAAAGTAGAGAGGGTTACGGCAAAAACTGGATGCACTTCGTTTACAAACTGGACAATCTCTTTCGAAGTATTCCTGTTTCTGACGAAATTAAACTCATCTGTTACAAAGGCATTTCATTTTTTTAAACTTATTACAACTCCAAACTTTTTGTGTATTCAGTATGCACCATTCAAAGCGACGCCATCAACTTTCAACCATTTCTGCCTTCATTTGATATTTTTCATGCATTTAATGATTTGTTTTGAGCTAAATGACACTAAATTTTCTGCAGGCAGCGCACCACCTTTAGTACCGGTTGGTGGCTTCAACCGGTACTAAAGGGTGACCAGTACTACAGTTACTTAGTAAGCTGTTTTTTAGTCCCACCTCGCCAAGAGAGAGGGACTAGGAGCGGTTTATAAGCTCTGAGTGCAGAGACGATGAAGAAGAGGCTCAATGCTCACGTTACTTAGCTTCAAGCCTTCAGGAATATGGTAGATTGCACGGAGCTATGCGCAGTGCAGTTTACACTATTCCGAAAGGCTTGAAGCAAATTAACGAGCATTGCACCTCTTTTTTATTTTTAATAACTTATTACAACTCCAGACTTCTTCTGTTATGGCAAAAACTAATTGCACGTCGGCATTTCTTTTTTTTAAACTTTGGTTATAACTCCAGACTTTGACCATCAAGTTTTGCAGAAAAGAAAAAAATAGCAGAAAAGAAAAAAAACTATAGCTGAAAAGAAAAAAACTATATAAAAAAATTACTCAGAAATAAATAGAACAAAATAAATATAGCAAAAAAGAAAAAACTACTCAGAAATAATTAGAAGAAAAATAAAGCAGAAAAGAAAAAAAAATATTTGCTATTTTTCAATCGTTTACAAAATGACCGTGAAATTGAAAATCACTACAAAATGAACTCTGAAAATGTTGAATTTTGGCAAACTAGATGAAAAACTACTCACAAATAAATAGAAGAAAATAAATATAACAGAAAAGAAAAAACTATACAAAAAACTACGCAGGAATAAATAGAAAAAAATAAAGCAGAAAAGAAAAAAAACTATAAAAAAATTGGGGCGCTGCCCTGTGGGCCTGCTAGGCCACGGGCGTGCAATTACAGGCCTTAAAGGCCCAGCAGACTCACAGGACAGCGCGCAGAATTTAGGCCACAAGCCTGCTATATAGAGAAGTTCGAAGAGGTAGCCGCGGCTGGGTTTATAAACTAGTGCGGCTGCCCTTCGCCCGGCGAGGTGGGACTAAACTTTGGGGTGGCAGCACGAGGCCTTTAGTACCGGTTGGTGGCTCCAACCGGTACTAAAGACCACCCTTTAGTACCGGTTGGAGCCACCAACCGGTACTAAAGGCCTGCTCTTCCCGCCTCTTTGCCTGGCCAAAGTTGGCCTTTAGTACCGGTTGGTGGCTCCAACCGGTACTACACTGGTAGAAAAAGGGCCTATAGTCCCGGTTCGTAAGGGCCTTTAGTCCCGGTTCAGGAACCGGGACTAAAGTGTCGGTACTAATACCTCCACCCTTTAGTCCCGGTTCTGGATTGAACCGGGACTAAAGGCCCTCCACGTGGGCAGTGCGCAGAGCCCAGTCAGGAGACCCTTTGGTCCCGGTTGGTCTCCTGACTGGGCTCTGCGCACTGCCCACGTGGAGGGCCTTTGGTCCCAGTTGGTGGCGCCAACCGGGACCAATAGGCATCCACGCGTCAGCACTTCTGTGGCTGGGGTTTTTGTTTTTTTTTGAAGGGGGGGGGGGGTTGGGGGTTTTAGGGGGTTAATTTAGGTGTTTCATATATTGTGTTAGCTAGTTATAATTAATAGAGAGAAGTGTCCTCTGTTATGTCTGTACTTGGTCGACGCTACGTACTATACATACGTATATAGAGAGGACTAGACACGCTAGCTAGCTAGTAAAAAAACGAAGGAAACAGAAGATCGTCATGAACATATATGCATATATACGGAGAGAAGTGATATCGACCACCTCTCCTTCTCCGAGAGATTGGTCGAACAACAAGTTCTCGTATATCTATCTGACACTACCGGCTACATATATACAGTAATTATCTCTTACAAATATAATCATACGGACTCAGGGTTAACATAGAATTCTCCGTCTTCAGGGATCACGTGGTCAAGAAAGAATGCCGCCAATTCCTCTTGAATTCCTCGCATGCGAGCTGGTGCTAGGAGTTCATCCCGCTTCCGAAACATCTAATTTAAAGAAGGGGGTCAATACATATATATATGAATGAATGAAACTCAACACAAATGATGGTAATAAAATAAAATTGTGAATGTTGTTATTTACGTACTTCATATTGTTCGTCAGTGTAGCCCCGCTCACAGGTCGTGTGGCGGATGGACTCGCAAACATAGTAACCACAGAAATCATTCCCTTGTTGCTGCCACAACCACTTTACAAGAAATAGAGGTTAATCAAACTGATAAGCAAGAATGCCAAATGGTATTGATGAAACTAGCGCTTGAATGACTAGTAGATGCGCTTAAAATGCTACTATAGCTAGTACTTACTTTCGGGTGTCTAAATTGCAGCTCCTTCGGCAGTCCCGGAGCTTTTCTGGTGAATTTTCTCCAAACCCTGCCAGACAAAGAAAACAATTACTTGATATATCAGGAAATGAACAAAGTTGCTGATATGGTGGATAATGATCGATTTAACTTACTTCTCGAGTATTTGAGTCATGTATGCATAGTCCTTGGGATCTTTTCGTCTTGAGTCTAAGACGGTTACTAGTCCCTGCTCAAGCTTAATATGTAGGAGAATATAGTGGAAACTGCACACGCATGCATAACTCATCAATTACATTACTATAACCTTGACTAATATATAAGGGAAACCGAATACGCACAAGACAGTAACACTCACTTGAAGTTGTAAGGAAAGAGTATTATATCTTTGTTTTGATTTATTATCAACGATTCTAGCATGCTGGCCTCGGTTTCTGCGGCATGAAATTTAACCTGAGTTGCATCTATGAGATTTGTGTTAATGAACCCAATATCACCGACTTGTCTTTTCTTCAATTCGATGATCTTCAATCTGCATAATATAGTGAGGATGATTATAAATACATGCAATGAAAGAGCTAAGCTATATAGAGAAACTTAATGACAGAAGTAGTACTACTTACAGACAGTAGCAGGTGACAGTTGCTTTATCGAGGGCCAATTGATTGAAGAACTGATAGAGCTCCTCAAATGGAACAGGCAACAGATCAATTCCAACGAGGTCATGCTCCGGTTTAACTCTCGCATACAAAGTACTCCTCCCCCCAGAGTCTCTGCAGATTTTCAAGTACCAATCATGCAATCTTCGCATCATCGTTGATAGAGATCTTTCATATTTGACGAGAGGCTTCCCGTACTCGTATCTTTGTATCTGCACGTCCATGGGGTCATAATGTACTTCGTCGGGCAGGTAATCTGCAGGATTGCTATAACCGGGCACCATCCTCGGATCATTATCGACGTTGTGGCTAGGCACCTTGAGCGGGGGGCACGATTGCTTCGCTTGTTCGCCGAGCTGGGCAATTTGTTTCCCAGCTCGTCGTTGTTTCAGCCTTTGATCACTGACAGTACTTCCCGACCGCTCCGCTTCGGCAAATTCCTTTCCAATAATGCGGTCATAGTTTCCTTTCGGCGAATCAGACTTCGGTGGTTTTGTCAGGGCAGCCAGAGTGCGCTTCACTTTCACCCGATCTACCTTCTCCTCCGGAGGTGGATGTTTCTTTGCTTTCACCCCTTCAAAGAATTTCTTCACTTCTTCTCGTGCGATCTCGGCGTTCTCCTCCTGGGTCCTCTCGTATGGTAACTTCTCTGGAGTCTTCAGAGAAGGACCGAATCTGTATGTCCTCCCGCCTCTGGTTGTACTGCTAGACGCCGACCGAGCAGACGTAGCGGTTGTCTTCTTTAATTGCTTAAGCGGCGGAGGAGAAGGACTATGACGCGCCGGAGCAGCTGGAGCGGCGGCAGGTCTCTTCCGCCCTTGCTGACGAGGCGGAGAAGGAGGAGGCGGGCTGCTCGGGCGCGTCGGCGCAGGCGGAGAAGGAGGTGGAGTGCCGCCGCGCGCCGGAGAAGGAGCCGGCCGAGGGCCCTGATCGTCACTCGTCGGAGGAGGAGGCGGTGGAGGCGGAGTGCCCTGACTCGCCGGAGGAGGAGGAGGAGGCGGTGGCGTCCAGTTCGGAAGGTTGATGAGGTCCTTCCGCCATAGGCATGGAGTCTTCAGAGCAGACCCCAGCCGAGTCTCCCCTTCACCGGTAGGGTGGTCAAGCTGGAGGTCCTCAAATCCCTCCGTTATCTCATCCACCATCACCCTAGCATATCCTTCTGGAATCGGCCGGCAGTGAAAAGTTGCGCTGGGTTCAGTAGGATAAACAGAGCCAACAGCCGCCTTGAACTTCAAATTCATCCATTGCGTCATAAGGTGGCAATTTTGAGACTCCGTGATAGCATCCACGGGATAGCTGGCAGGAGCCGTCAAGGCATGCTGTAGCTGAAGCAGCTCGGTGGAAGCCACGCTGCTTCTGCGCTGAGATGGCGGGGTAGCTTCGGGGGAGGCTTCGGAGTACGTTTGCTGCGATTTGCTTCTCGTTCCTCTATCGCGTCCACCCTTGCTTGCAGCGCCTGCATTTGGGTCTGCTGCACTTTTTTCCTCCTCTCATGGGATTTGTAACCACCTGCGTCCGGAAACCCAACCTTCCACGGAACGGAGCCTGGCGTGCCTCGTGTCCGTCCAGGGTGCTCAGGATTCCCGAGGGCCATTGTGAGCTCGTCGTTCTCTCTGTCTGGAAAGAACGTCCCTTCCTGCGCTGCTTCGATATACTGCTTAAGCTTACTGACTGGTATGTCCATTTGATCGTTCGTCCAAATGCACTTCCCTGTTTCAGGGTCCAGGGTTCCGCCAGCCCCGAAGAACCAAGTCCGGCAATGGTCTGGCCAGTTATTTGTCTCTAGTTCGATCCCTTTATGAACCAGATCATTCTCACTCTTGGACCACTTAGGCCGGGCTACGAGGTAGCCACCTGACCCCGTGCGATGGTGAAGCTTCTTCTTCGCAGCATTTTGCTTGTTTGTCGCCGACATCTTCTTACTCTTTTCTGATGTCTTGTGGGCCACAAATGCGGGCCAGTGATCTCTGATCTTCTCATATCTGCCCTTGAATTCTGGTGTCTTATTTTTTTCGACAAACTTATTCAGCTCTTTCTTCCACCTCCTGAATAGTTCTGCCATCCTCTTCAGAGCAAAAGACTTGATTAATTTCTCTTTAACTGGGTTCTCTGGATTATCCTCAGGCGGTAGGGTGAAATTTGACTTTAGCTCAGTCCAAAGATCATTTTTCTGCATATCATTGACATAAGACACCTCAGGGTCTTCTGTAGCTGGCTTAAACCATTGCTGGATGCTTATCGGGATCTTGTCCCTAACCAGAACCCCGCACTGAGCAACAAATGCGCTCTTTGTCCGAAGGGGTTCAATAGGTTGGCCGTCGGGCGCGATTGCTATGATGTCAAACTTTTCATCCGAGCTCAACTTTTTCTTCAGGCCTCGTCTCTTTATCGAAGTTGTGCTCGATTCGGAGGGCTAGAAAAAAGAACAAAGACTTAATTAATATGTGTACATACCAAAACAATGAATGCATCAATCAGCTAGTCAGCATAGGCTTAACTAATATATATACCTGGCCGGACTCGGTTCGGTCACCGGAGCCGTCATCACGGTCTCCTTCTTGCACCGGCATTGGGTCACCGGAGCCGTCCTCATGTTCTTCTTCTTGCACCGGCATTAGGTCACCGTAGCCAGCTTGTTCACCCTGTCCTTCCAGACCATCGGTTTCATTGAGAAACAACGAGATGGCATCACTTCCTTCTGCGATTATGTCCCTCAACAACGCTTCTTTTGTTGCTTCGTCTAGGGCGGTGTCCATAGTTTCTACAAATATTTACAACATGGCAATTATTATTCAAACATGATAGATGGATATATTAGTGCCAAACGTAGAACTAGCTAGCTACCTAATCATAGTAAGCTATCGGGAGGGGGTATATATCGACAACGACGACACTACATCTATGTCCCTCGACGACCCTCGTTCCCGATAAAAAAAAGAGGAAGAAGAAGAAAAATAAGAGGAGAAGAAAGAATAGAGGAGAAGATCTCCTCTATTCTTTTTTCTCCTCTTTTTTTCTTCTTCCTCTTCTTTTTTTATCCTCTTCTTCCTCTCATGTTCGATAGGATCGCCGAGGGGTCGGGAGGTTGCGTAGTGTCTCAGGATTCAACAAAACCATGTCTTCATCATTAGGCGAAAGTAACATGTGCATGATGGTACGAAGCTCTTCAAAGTTGTTCTGGAACGGACTCCCAGATAGGATAATCCTCCTTTTGGTACAAAGTTCAACAAGAGCCTTCCGAATATCGCTATTTGGAAGGCCTTTGCTGAATTGGTACCAAAAGGCGGATTATTCTATCCGGGACTCCATTCCAAAACAACTTTGCAGAACTTCGTACCAACATGCCCTGGTTACTTCCGGCTAATGATGAAGGCATGGATTTCTTCAATACTTTGACACTAGGAAACCTCTCTCGACCCCTCGGCGATCCTCGACCCCTCGAACCCTCGACGACCCTGGAACCCCCGACCCCTAGACGACCCTCTTCTTCCTCTCATGTTCGAGAGGATCGCCGAGGGGTCGGGAGGTTGCCTAGTGTCAAAGGATTCAACAAAACCATGTCTTCATCATTAGGCGAAAGTAACATGTGCATGATGGTACGAAGCTCTTCAAAGTTGTTCTGGAACGGAGTCCCAGATAGGATAATTCGCCATTTGGTACAAAGTTCAGCAAGAGCCTTCCGAATATCGCTATTTGGAAGGCCTTTGCTGAATTCGTACCAAAAAGCGGATTATTCTATCCGGGACTCCATTCCAGAATAACTTTGCAGAACTTCGTACCAACATGCCCTGGTTACTTCCGGCTAATGATGAAGGCATGGATTTCTTCAATACTTTGACACTAGGAAACCTCTCTCTACTTCTGGCTAATAAGAAGAAGAAGAAGAAGAAGAAGAAGAAAAGAAGAAAAAAAAGAGGAGAAGAAGAAAGGAATAGTGGAGAAAAGAGAAAATAGAATATATTCTATTTTCTTTTCTTCTCCACTATTCCTTTCTTCTTCTCCTCTTCTTTTTCTTCTTTTTTCTTCTTCTTATTTATTTCTCCTCTTCTTTTCGGTAGAGGAAACCCTAAATAGCTAGAAAGTTTCCTGGGTGTGAGATACATGTGGCCTTCGGTGTCGGACACTACATCCACGTCCCACAAGTGACGTGGGCGTCGAAGCCCGCGCCACTTGTGGGATGTGGGTGTAGTGTCCGACACCGACGGTACATGTATCTCACACCGACGATACTTTCTATTTAGGGTTTCTCCTCTACCGCTCCTCGACCTCTCGACGACCCTCGTTCCCGATAAAATAAAGAGGAAGAAGAAGAAGAAAAAAGAAGAGAAGAAAGAATAGAGGAGAAGACTTCCTCTTCTTCCTCTCCTCTTCTTCTCCCTCTTCTTCCCCTTCTTCCTCGCCTCTCTCATGAATGTCCGACGTTCTCGACCCCCCCCCCCCACGTGTCGAAGAAAAAAAAGAGGAGAAGAAGAAAGGAATAGTGGAGAAGAAGAGAAAATAGAAAGTATTCTATTTTCTCTTCTTCTCCTCTATTCCTTTCTTCCTCTCCTTTTCTTTTTCTTCTTTTTTCTTCTTCTTATTTATTTCTCCTCGTCTTCCTCTCCCCTCTTCTTCTCCTTTCTTCCTCTTCTTATTTCCTTTTTCCTCTCATTCTTTTTCTTCTTCTTCCTTTCTTAAAAATACATGAAGTAGTATTGCTTGTTTTTTTAAAATAATGATCAAATATAAATTTTAGAAAAAGTAAAGGTTTTCCCTAATTCATTGTTCATATGAATATACAAACATTTGAACATATCATCATATATATTAACATACATTTTCTTTGCATATGCATATGAACATACATACATACATTTTTCTTTCATATGAACATACATACATACATTTTCTAAAAATCTGAACATACATACATATAAACATACATACATACATTTTCTAAAAATCTGAACATAAACATACATACATATGAACATACATACATACATATAAACATAACATACATACACAAAAAATTCTAAAAATCTGCCTAAAAAATCTAAAAATCTGCCTAAAAAAATTATATGAAAAAAAGCATACATCATCCATCCATCCATATAATGAACATATACATCATCCATATCCATCCATATAATTAACATATGCATATGAAAAAAAATTATATGAAAAGGATCGAGGGGACAGGGAGGAAAGGGGGTCGCCGGAGCCGGACCGAACGGGGAGGAGGGGCGGCGTCGAGGCAGGGGCAGCAGTGGGGGCTGGCGCCGGCGACGACGACAATGGTGGGGGCGGGCCGGGGCGCAGGGGCGCGGCCGTGCGTGCTCGGGGACGGGGCAGGGGCACGGGGCGGCGGCCGGCGTGGGCTCGGGCGCGAGGATGGCGGCGGCGACGGCGACGAGGAGCGCGCGTGCGGCGGCGACGGCGACGAGGAGCGCGCGAGCGATTTGGGCAGCCTGGCGGCGGGGGCAACTGGCGACGGGAGGCGAGGGAGATGTGAAATTTTCACAAGTCCTGGTTATATAGCAAGGGCATTGGTCCCGGTTCGTGGCACCAACCGGACCAATGCCACCCTTTAGTCCCGGTTGGTGCCACCAACCGGGACCGGCGGCCTTTGGTCCCGGTTGGTGGCACCAACCGGGACTAAAGGGTGGCATTGGTCCCGGTTGGTGCCACGAACCGGGACCAATGCCCCCTTTAGTCCCGGTTGGAGCCACCAACCGGGACCAATGCCCTTGTGCTGCCCGCGCCCATAAGTTTAGTCCCACATCGCTAGTTGAGAGCGGCCGGCACTGGTTTATAAGGTCTGCTGTCTCTTCCCTCCCGAACTCCTCTGAATAGCAGGCCTATGGGCCTAATTTGACACTGCTTTGCCTGTGGGCCTATTGGGCCTTCTGCGGGCCTGAATCCTGGCCCATGTAGGGTTTCTAGTCGTATTCAGGCCGTGGAGGCCCAGTAGGTGGCATTTTTTTGGTTTTTTCTTTTTTATTTCTATATTTTTTTGGTTTTTTATTTTTTTATTTCTACTTAAAACTAAATACTTAAAGTTTTTTAGTGATTTCTTTTTGCTTTTAGGTCACAAAAATTATAAATTTTCTGTTAGTGCCATTAGTTTTAAATTTTAAATAGTTTAAATTTGAATTTTTAAAAATTTGTGTGAATCACTAGTTTATGAATAACTTTACTATAAAATTAGAATTTTTTTCTATTTATTTTTTATTTCTACTTAAAACTAAATACTTACAGTTTTTTAGTGATTTCTTTTTGCTTTTAGGTCACAAAAATTATAAACTTTCTGTTAGTGCCATTAGTTTTAAATTTTAAATAGTTTAAATTTGAATTTTTAAAAATTTGTGTGAATCACTAGTTTATGAATAACTTTACTATAAAATTAGAATTTTTTTCTTCTTTGCTATTTATTTTTATGAATCACTAGTTTGTGAATCACTAGTTTATTTCTATTTAAAATTAGAATAACTTTACTATTGATTTTAGGTCACACAAATTATATTCTTTTTGCTATTGAAGAATATTATAGTTTTATTTTAGTTGATCATAACATAATATTTTAATTGATTGTTTTTATTTTCATAAAAGTTTCGTAGTTCATTCTGTTTGCTATTAATTCATTCTTTGAGCTAAATGACTCTGAAATTGGAAAGCATTTCAAAATGAACTCTGAAAAGGTTGAAAGTTGGCATGGTATCATCATTTCACCCACATAGCATGTTCCAAAAAGTAGAGAGGGTTACGACAAAAACTTGATGCACTTCGTGTACAAAATGGACAATCACTTTCGAAGTATCAAAGTTTCGAACCATAAGACATGAAAGCATTTCAAATGAACTCTGAAAAAGTTGTTCTGGAACGGAGTCCCAGATAGGATAATTCGCTTTTTGGTACAAAGTTCAGCAAGAGCCTTCCGAATATCGCTATTTGGAAGGCCTTTGCTGAATTCGTACCAAAAAGCGGATTATTCTATCCGGGACTCCATTCCAGAATAACTTTGCGGAACTTCGTACCAACATGCCCTGGTTACTTCCGGCTAATGATGAAGGCATGGATTTCTTCAATACTTTGACACTAGGAAACCTCTCTCTACTTCCGGCTAATAAGAAGAAGAAGAAGAAGAAGAAGAAGAAGAAGAAGAAGAAGAAGAAAAGAAAAAAGAGAGGAGAAGAAGAAAGGAATAGTGGAGAAAAGAGAAAATAGAATATATTCTATTTTCTCTTCTTCTCCACTATTCCTTTCTTCTTCTCCTCTTCTTTTTCTTCTTTTTTCTTCTTCTTATTTATTTCTCCTCTTCTTTTCGGTAGAGGAAACCCTAAATAGCTAGCAAGTTTCGTGGGTATGAGATACATGTGGCCTTCGGTGTCGGACACTACATCCACGTCCCACAAGTGACGTGGGCGTCGAAGCCCGCGCCACTTGTGGGATGTGGGTGTAGTGTCCGACACCGACGGTACATGTATCTCACACCGACGATAATTTCTATTTAGGGTTTCTCCTCTACCACTCCTCGACCTCTCGACGACCCTCGTTCCCGATAAAATAAAGAGGAAGAAGAAGAAGAAAAAAGAAGAGAAGAAAGAATAGAGGAGAAGACTTCCTCTTCTTCCTCTCCTCTTCTTCTCCCTCTTCTTCCCCTTCTTCCTCGCCTCTCTCATGAATGTCCGACGTTCTCGACCCCCCCCATGTGTCGAAGAAAAAAAAGAAGAAAAAAAAGAGGAGAAGAAGAAAGGAATAGTGGAGAAGAAGAGAAAATAGAAAGTATTCTATTTTCTCTTCTTCTCCTCTATTCCTTTCTTCCTCTCCTCTTCTTTTTCTTCTTTTTTCTTCTTCTTATTTATTTCTCCTCGTCTTCCTCTCCCCTCTTCTTCTCCTTTCTTCCTCTTCTTATTTCCTTTTTCCTCTCATTCCTTTTCTTCTTCTTCCTTTCTTAAAAATACATGAAGTAGTATTGCTTGTTTTTTTAAAATAATGATCAAATATAAATTTTAGAAAAAAGTAAAGGTTTTTCCTAATTCATTGTTCATATGAATATACAAACATTTGAACATATCATCATATATATTAACATGCATTTTCTTTGCATATGCATATGAACATACATACATACATTTTCTAAAAATCTGAACATAAACATACATACATATGAACATACATACATACATATAAACATAACATACATACACAAAAAATTCTAAAAATCTGCCTAAAAAAATTATATGAAAAAAGCATACATCATCCATCCATCCATATAATGAACATATACATCATCCATATCCATCCATATAATCAACATATGCATATGAAAAAAAATTATATGAAAAGGATCGAGGGGACAGGGAGGAAAGGGGGTCGCCGGAGCCGGACCGAACGGGGAGGAGGGGCGGCGTCGAGGCAAGGGCGGCAGTGGGGGCGGGCGCCGGCGACGACGACAATGGTGGGGGCGGGCCGGGGCGCAGGGGCGCGGCCGTGCGTGCTCAGGGACGGGGCAGGGGCACGGGGCGGCGGCCGGCGTGGGCTCGGGCGCGAGGATGGCGGCGGCCGGCGGCGGCGAAGGCGACGAGGAGCACGCGAGCGGCGGCGACGGCGACGAGGAGCGCGCGAGCGATTTGGGCAGCCTGGCGGCGGGGGCAATTGGCGACGGGAGGCGAGGGAGATGTGAAATTTTCACAAGTCCTGGTTATATAGCAAGGGCATTGGTCCCGGTTCGTGGCACCAACCGGGACCAATGCCACCCTTTAGTCCCGGTTGGTGCCACCAACCGGGACCAAAGGCCAATTTTCGGCAGCCCAAAGGGCGGGAAGCGGCGGCCTTTGGTCCCGGTTGGTGGCACCAACCGGGACTAAAGGGTGGCATTGGTCCCGGTTGGTGCCACGAACCGGGACCAATGCCCCCTTTAGTCCCGGTTGGAGCCACCAACCGGGACCAATGCCCTTGTGCTGCCCGCGCCCATAAGTTTAGTCCCACATCGCTAGTTGAGAGCGGCCGGCACTGGTTTATAAGGTCTGCTGCCTCTTCCCTCCCGAACTCCTCTGAATAGCAGGCCTATGGGCCTAATTTGACACTGCTTTGCCTGTGGGCCTATTGGGCCTTCTGCGGGCCTGAATCCTGGCCCATGTAGGGTTTCTAGTCGTATTCAGGCCGTGGAGGCCCAGTAGGTGGCATTTTTTTTGGTTTTTTCTTTTTTATTTCTATATTTTTTTGGTTTTTTATTTTTTTATTTCTACTTAAAACTAAATACTTACAGTTTTTTAGTGATTTCTTTTTGCTTTTAGGTCACAAAAATTATAAATTTTCTGTTAGTGCCATTAGTTTTAAATTTTAAATAGTTTAAATTTGAATTTTTAAAAATTTGTGTGAATTACTAGTTTATGAATAACTTTACTATAAAATTAGAATTTTTTTCTATTTATTTTTTATTTCTACTTAAAACTAAATACTTACAGTTTTTTAGTGATTTCTTTTTGCTTTTAGGTCACAAAAATTATAAATTTTCTGTTAGTGCCATTAGTTTTAAATTTTAAATAGTTTAAATTTGAATTTTTAAAAATTTGTGTGAATCACTAGTTTATGAATAACTTTACTATAAAATTAGAATTTTTTTCTATTTATTTTTTATTTCTACTTAAAACTAAATACTTACAGTTTTTTAGTGATTTCTTTTTGCTTTTAGGTCACAAAAATTATAAACTTTCTGTTAGTGCCATTAGTTTTAAATTTTAAATAGTTTAAATTTGAATTTTTAAAAATTTGTGTGAATCACTAGTTTATGAATAACTTTACTATAAAATTAGAATTTTTTTCTTCTTTGCTATTTATTTTTATGAATCACTAGTTTGTGAATCACTAGTTTATTTCTATTTAAAATTAGAATAACTTTACTATTGATTTTAGGTCACACAAATTATATTCTTTTTGCTATTGAAGAATATTATAGTTTTATTTTAGTTGATCATAACATAATATTTTAATTGATTGTTTTTATTTTCATAAAAGTTTTGTAGTTCATTCTGTTTGCTATTAATTCATTTTTTGAGCTAAATGACTCTGAAATTGGAAAGCATTTCAAAATGAACTCTGAAAAGGTTGAAAGTTGGCATGGTATCATCATTTCACCCACATAGCATGTTCCAAAAAGTAGAGAGGGTTACGACAAAACTTGATGCACTTCGTGTACAAAATGGACAATCACTTTCGAAGTATCAAAGTTTCGAACCATAAGACATGAAAGCATTTCAAATGAACTCTGAAAAAGTTGAAAGTTGGGATGGTATCATAATTTCACCCACATAGCATTTGCTTATTGCGGGAGAAAGTCTTCACTTTTTCTTTGCTTGTGTCATTTGCTTATTGCGCCGTAACCATGGATAATCTTCATTGTTTATCAGGATGCTTGGGTCAGCCTTGACATTGAAGGGAGGAATTTCATGAAACTTTTCATAATCTTCAGACATGTCTGTCTTGCCGTCCACTCCCAGGATGTCCCTTTTTCCTGAAAGAACTATGTGGCGCTTTGGCTCATCGTATGATGTATTCGCTTCCTTATCTTTTCTTTTTCTCGGTTTGGTAGACATGTCCTTCACATAGATAACCTGTGCCACATCATTGGCTAGGACAAACGGTTCGTCAGTGTACCCAAGATTTTTCAGATCCACTGTTGTCATTCCGTACTGTGGGTCTACCTGTACCCCGCCGCCTAACAGATTAACCCATTTGCACTTAAACAAAGGGACCTTAAAATCAGGTCCGTAGTCAAGTTCCCATATGTCCACTATGTAACCATAATATGTGTCCTTTCCGCTCTCGGTTGCTGCATCAAAGCGGACACCGCTGTTTTGGTTGGTGCTCTTTTGATCTTGGGCGATCGTGTAAAATGTATTCCCATTTATCTCGTATCCTTTGTAAGTCAATACAGTCAAAGATGGTCCCCTGGACAACAAGTACAACTCATCACAAACAGTGTTGTCACCTCTGAGACGTGTTTCCAACCAACTGCTGAAAGTCGTGATGTGTTCACATGTAATCCAGTCGTCGCACTGCTCCGGGTGTTTGGAGCACAGACTGTTCTTGTGTTCATCGACATACGGGGTCACCAAGGTAGAGTTCTGTAGAACTGTGTAGTGTGCTTGAGACCAAGAATATCCGTCCCTGCATATTATTGAGTCTCTTCCAAGAGTGCCTTTTCCAGTCAGTGTCCCCTCATACCGCGATTTAGGGAGACCTATCTTGTTAAGGCCAGGAATGAAGTCAACACAAAACCCGATAACATCCTCTGTTTGATGGCCCATGGAGATGCTTCCTTCTGGCCTAGCGCGGTTACAGACATATTTCTTTAGGACTCCCATGAACCTCTCAAAGGGGAACATATTGTGTAGAAATACGGGCCCCAGGATGACAATCTCGTCGACTAGATGAACTAGGACGTGCGTCATGATATTGAAGAAGGATGGTGGGAACACCAGCTCGAAACTAACAAGACATTGCGCCACATCACTCCTTAGCCTTGGTACGATTTCTGGATCGATCACCTTCTGAGAGATTGCATTGAGGAATGCACATAGCTTCACAATGGCTAATCGGGCGTTTTCCGGTAGAAGCCCCCTCAATGCAACCGGAAGCAGTTGCGTCATAATCACGTGGCAGTCATGAGACTTTAGGTTCTGAAACTTTTTCTCTGGCATATTTATTATTCCCTTTATATTCGACGAGAAGCCATTCGTGACCTTCATACTGAGCAGGCATTCAAAGAAGATTTCTTTCTCTTCTTTCGTAAGAGCGTAGCTGGCAGGACCTTTATACTGCTTCGGAGGCATGCCGTCTCTTTCATGCAAACGTTGCAGGTCCTCTCGTGCCTCAGGTGTATCTTTTGTCTTCCCATACACGCCCAAGAAGCCTAGCAGGTTCACGCAAAGGTTCTTCGTCACGTGCATCACGTCGATTGAGGAGCGGACCTCTAGGTCTTTCCAGTAGGGTAGGTCCCAAAATATAGATTTCTTCTTCCACATGGGTGCGTGTCCCTCAGCGTCATTCGGAACAGCTAGTCCACCGGGACCCTTTCCAAAGATTACGTAGTGTAAATCATTGACCATAGCAAGCACGTGATCACCGGTGCGCATGGCGGGCTTCTTCCGGTGATCTGCCTCGCCTTTGAAATGCTTGCCTTTCTTTCGACATTGATGGTTGGTCGGAAGAAATCGACGATGGCCCAGGTACACATTTTTCCTGCATTTGTCCAGGTATATACTTTCAGTGTCATCTAAACAGTGCGTGCATGCGTGGTATCCTTTGTTTGTCTGTCCTGAAAGGTTACTGAGAGCGGGCCAATCGTTGATGGTCACGAACAGCAACGCCTTAAGGTTAAATTCCTCCTGTCTGTGCTCATCCCACGTATGTACACCATTCCCATTCCACAGCTGTAAAAGTTCTTCAACTAATGGCCTTAGGTACACATCAATTTCGTTGCCGGGTTGCTTAGGGCCTTGGATGAGAACTGGCATCATAATGAACTTCCGCTTCATGCACATCCAAGGAGGAAGGTTATACATACATAGAGTCACGGGCCAGGTGCTGTGATTGCTGCTTTGCTCCCCGAAAGGATTAATGCCATCCGCGCTTAAAGCAAACCATACATTCCTTGGGTCCTTTGCAAACTCATCCCAGTACTTTCTCTCGATTTTTCTCCACTGCGACCCGTCAGCGGGTGCTCTCAACTTCCCATCTTTCTTTCGGTTCTCACTGTGCCATCGCATCAACTTGGCATGCTCTTCGTTTCTGAACAGACGTTTCAACCGTGGTATTATAGGAGCATACCACATCACCTTCGCAGGAACCCTCTTCCTGAGGGGCTCGCCGTCAACATCACCAGGGTCATCTCGTCTGATCTTATACCGCAACGCACCGCATACCGGGCATTCGTTCAGATCCTTGTAGGCACCGCGGTAGAGGATGCAGTCATTAGGGCATGCATGTATCTTCTCCACCTCCAATCCTAGAGGGCATACGACCTTCTTTGCTGCGTATGTACTGTCGGGCAATTCGTTATCGTTTGGAAGCTTCTTCTTCAATATTTTCAGTAGCTTCTGAAATCCTTTGTCAGCCACAGCATTCTCTGCCTTCCACTGCAGCAATTCCAGTACGGTACCGAGCTTTGTGTTGCCATCTTCACAATTGGGCTATAACCCTTTTTGTGATCCTCTAACATGCGATCGAACTTCAGCTTCTCCTTTTGACTAATGCATTGCGTCCTTGCATCGACAATGACCCGGCGGAGATCATCATCATCGGGCACATCGTCTGGTTCCTCTTTATCTTCAGCAGCTTCACCCGTGGCAGCATCATTGGGCACATCGTCTGGTTCCTCTTGATCTTCACCAGCTCCCCCCGTTGCAGCATCACCGTATTCAGGGGGCACATAGTTGTCATCGTACTCTTCTTCTTCGCCGTCTTCCATCATAACTCCTATTTCTCCGTGCCTCGTCCAAACATTATAGTGTGGCATGAAACCCTTGTAAAGCAGGTGGGAGTGAAGGATTTTCCGGTTAGAGTAAGACCTCGTATTCCCACATTCAGTGCATGGACAACACATAAAACCATTCTGCTTGTTTGCCTCAGCCGCATCGAGAAACTCATGCACGCCCTTAATGTACTCGCGGGTGTGTCTGTCACCGTACATCCATTGCCGGTTCATCTGCGTGCATTATATATAATTAAGTGTCCAAATTAATAGAAGTTCATCATCACATTAAAACCAAAGTGCATACATAGTTCTCATCTAACAACATATAGCTCTCCAGAGCATCTAATTAATTAAACCATACATTGAAACTATGTAAAACATTTCAATGCGAAAACAAATGCGATCATAATCGCAACCAAGGTAACAATTGATCCAACGGCATAATGATACCAAGCCTGGGTATGAATGGCATATTTTCTAATCTTTCTAATCTTCAAGCGCATTGCATCCATCTTGATCTTGTGATCATCGACGACATCCGCAACATGCAACTCCAATATCATCTTCTCCTCCTCAATTTTTTTTATTTTTTCCTTCAACAAATTGTTTTCTTCTTCAACTAAATTTAACCTCTCGACAATAGGGTCGGTTGACATTTCCGATTCACATACATCCTAGATAAATAAAATCTATGTCACGTTGGTCGGCATAATTTTCATAAACAATAAATGAACCAATAGTTATGAAGATAATATACATACCAAATCCGAATCATAGACAGGACGAGGGCCGACGGGGCGGATACCAAAACCATCGCACTATATAAGATGCAATAATAAATGTAAGAAAATGATACAAGTATCTATCTAAACAGACAAGTAAGAATATTTTTCCTTTCAGAAAGAAGATAAGAACAAGAGGCTCACCACGGTGGTGTCGGTGATGAGATCAGCGCGGGTGATCGACGGCGGTGAAGACGGAGACGGGGCGTGACGGACCGCTAAATCTAGACAAATCTCGAGGAAAATGGAGCTTGGAGGTCGAGCTTCGAGAGGAGAAAGTTTAAGTAGTGTGGCTCGGGCATTCCATCGAACACCTCATGTGCATAGGAGGTGAGCTAGAGCACCACAAACCCCTCCCCTCGCCGGCCAGAGAAAAACAGAGCACTCCAGTGCTCTGCTCGCGGGCGAGGGTATATATAGACACCTCACTGGTCCCGGTTTGTGGCAAGAACCGGGACTAAAGGGGAGCCTTTGGTCCCGGTTCAGGCCACCAACCGGGACCAATGGTGGTGGGCCAGGAGCGAGGCCCATTGGTCCCGGTTCATCCCACCAACCGGGACCAAAAGGTCCAGATGAACCGGGACCAATGGCCCACGTGGTACGGCCGCCCCCTGGGCTCACGAACCGGGACCAATGCCCACATTAGTCCCGGTTCTACACTGAACCGGGACTAATGGGCTGAGCCGGCCTGGACCATAGCCCTGTTTTCTACTAGTGCTAAAGGCCTCTCCTATATATACAACACTTGCGAAAATTCAGTTAGATCTCCCCACTTCTTTCTTTTCAACCTCTCGCACGCGCCCGTCGCCCGTCGTCGTCGCCGCCGCCCGTCGTCCGTCGTCGTCGTCGTCCCCGCCGCCGCCCGTCGTCGTCGCCGTCTCGCGCCGCCGCCCCGAACGCCGCGCACCGCCGTCCGCCGTCGTTCCGCCGCGGTCCCGTACGTACGTCTCTTGCTCTCCTCGCGTACCCGCCGCGCTGTCATCCGTCGTCGTCGCACCCGGCCTGTACGCCGGCGCCCCCGCCCATACGTACGCCGCCCCCGCCCCGTACGCCGGCACCCCCGCTCGTACGTACGGGGCGGCGGGCCGCACACACACATACACACACATATGTACACACATATATACGTACACACACATACACACACACACATTTTTTTTACTTATTTTCTATTTTTTAGAAAAGTTAATTAGATGATCGAATGTTAGATGAATTAGCTAGATAGAAAATTGTCGAACTAGAGATTTGAACTAGTTGAATAATTAATATAACTAGTTTATTTTTAGTAAGAAAATTGTCGAACTAGTTTATTTAGGTATATGAGATTTGAACTAGTTCAATAATTAATATAACTAGTTTATTTTTAGTAAGAAAATTTAGGTATCTGAGATTTGATGATCTAAGTAAAATATTATTTGTTAATGCTTTTTTCTGTTTATTTAATTTTTTAGATATTTTGAGTTTATATAAATGTTAGATTAATGTCGAATGTTAGATGAATTAGATAGAAAAGTTAAATATATAGTAATGTCAATTGTTAGAGATGAATATAGTTAGATATATTAATGTCAAATGTTAGATGAATATATATTTGGCTAGATATTAATTAATGTTAGATAGTAATAGGTGTTTAATGTTTCACGTATATGAACATAGGAAATGTCATCTGACGACGAAAACGATTTCATTATGTGCGAACACTGTGAAGACCAGCGCGGCCTGTGCGACAGAAATTTCCTTGTTGATGATAGGCGCTTCAGCATCAAGCTGGATGAGACATTCGAAGTTGATACAGTAAGTCACTTTGGCAATTATTATTTGAATGCAAAACTTATGCTTCATTTGCTTCAACTTATAATTTTAAATTTTCACTATTCTACTAGCGCATCCCCTGCCATGCAAGAATTTTTGTCTTGGATAAGATAGGTTTTAGTGCTATAGATGATATGGAGGTAAAGAGAGTTTACTTGAAGACGGAGCATGGGTATACTTTTAACGTCAAATTATATAATGGAGACACATACACCCATTTTGAATGCAAAACTTGGCAAGCACTATGCAAGGCTTATGCATTTGAGCCTGATATAGTTATCACCTTTGATATTCGTCCGGAAGATGATATTGAAAGTAATATAGACATCTGGGTCGATGTGCAAACGCCTCCAGTTCTACCATTATGTGAGTTTTTCTCAACCATGCATGCATATGTTTATGTCTTTGATACAGTTTATTCAAAAATAGTTGACAACTAATTTGTATTGTCAGCTTATTTCGGTTCAAGCAAACATGTCCGGCGCTTGGTAGACAGGACCTACTACTGCCCCGGGGCTCAACTAAACTGCGAGGAGATAAGTCATTATGTTTCATGGCTTGAGGATCTTAATACTGTCAAGACAAATATTTTTCCTGAACTTAGAAATGTTAGTACTCAAAACGTGCGACCAATGGTGATCGTATTGAACTACGGTCACATCTATAATCGAAAGATGGTAAGATTTTAACTATTTGTCCTTAATTAGTGCATCTTTTGCATACATTATTTTTGAAGCTAAACTTTCATTGCTTAGTATATTAATTACTATACGATGTTCTTCAACAGGGACTTCCGATGACAGTTGTGCCTCAGTGGATCGAGACTAAAGGTGACATGTCAATGGTTAGTTTACGGCCAAGATATCCTACATTGCACATGAGTGCATTCAGGATTTCTGAAAGCGAAGAATGCTTAATAGTGAAAGAGTGGAGCAAAATTGTTAACGATCGTAGAGAAGTACTAGGGGGCAGCAAGGAGAAGCGCAACCCAAGATTAGGAGACAGATTCATCTGCATGCTCCAGTATGATGAATCAGGAGAGCTATACATGTTCTATGCTATTCTACCTGAGAGGGAGCAGCAGGAGTAGCTAGCTACTAGTTCATGCTCTTAATTAGTACTTGTCTCATGTCCGTGTCCTGAACTTCGATGTTGGTGATGATTATGTTGAACTCGATGATATCTTTGCTTCTGTTACAAAGTGAATGTTTCCTCTTTAAGCTAGCCAGTGTTGGTGATGATTAGATAGTTAGCGGTAATGACTATGATGATTAAATAGTGGTATAATTAGACGACTACGATGATTTTTAGCTAGCTAGAGTTTATTTATTTATTAATATGCGATGATGATAATGATGATGACGACTACAACTCATTATAACGTAAAACATTCCTAAATTAAATTGATAACACAAATTTAATTGAAAAATAAAAAATAAAACAAAATCATTTAGTACCGGTTGATGTTACCAACCGGTACTAAAGGGCTCCCGCCCCCCGGAGCTGGCTTGTGCCATGTGGTTTCCCTTTAGCACCGGTTCGTGCTGAACCAGTACTAAAGGGAGGCCTTTAGTGCCCACACTTTAGTGCCGGTTACGGAACCTGCACTAAAGGGCCTTACGAACCGGTGCTATTGCCCGGTTCTGCACTAGTGGCGGACATCCTGACCAAGTCACTTGGCCGTGTCCGGTTCCAGGAGCTACGCAACAAAGTCGGGATCAACGACATCAAGCTCCTTTGACAAGGTTGAGGGGGAGATTGTTGAGTCAACCATGATCTTCGGACACATGCATGTTGCACCAACCGGCGGTAGCTTCCTTGACATGTAAGGAAGTAGCAATTACCTAGTAGTTTCCAGGAATGTGATGTGCATGTACGTAGTAGTTTCCTAGCAGTTTTCTAGACGTTTACTTGACTTGACCCGGGCTGACCTGTGGCCTATAAAAGGAGATGATCCCATCGGTTGTAGGCAGGCCATTCCAATGCGATAACAATCAGCCTCAAGAGCTCTTCCATATGTGTGTGTTCAGTGTAGAAGCATTGTTCAGCCACTAGTACTAGTAGTCTAGTACGTGAGCTCCGCTCCAACTCGATTGTGTGTGTAGCACCCAGTTCGTGTCCTCTTGTGCTAGTATAGCTAGACATCCGGCAGTAGCTCATCTCTAGACTGTAGTTGGGCTAACATTCTGGAAGCATCCTAGCGATATTCCAAACCTTGTAAACCACGGCAATCTTTTCATAAATACACATGCGGCCCGAGCAAAGGGTTTAACGCTTCCCATCAAATCTTACACGGAGGAGCGGATTGGCCCGCAGCAGCAGCAGGGTCGTCGTCGTCAGGGAGCGGGATGGGGACACTAGTAGAAAAAGGGTCAAACGTAAAGCATATTAGTGCCAGTTTGAATTAGAGCCGACACTAATGTGTACATTAGTGCCGGTTCATGGCGGCGATCAATAGTACCGATTCGTGGTGAATCTTTAGTACCGGATCGTGGCATGAACCGGTACTAAAGAGGCTGTGTCAGCCTGCGGTCAGGCTATGGCCCCACCATCACCATTTAGTGCCGGTTCGTATCACGAACCGGTACTAATGAGGTTATGGTAAGCTGTTTTTAGTCCCACCTCGCTACCCTAACAAGGCTTTTACTATCTTAAATATGTTACTTCTCAAACTATCACAAGCACTTGGTCTTCATTGAACTCTATGTGTAGAATTTATGGCCGCAATATGAGTCTTCATCGGTTTAAAAATCGTTGATGACTCATATTGACAATTCAGATTGTACACACAAAGATCATTGATAATCAAAGTATTTTTGATGTATAAGAGATCATATTGACAATTTAGACTATAAAGAAATATAAGATCATGATCTAAATGTTCTTATATTTTTTGCGTTCAGTATGCACCATTCAAAGCGACGCCATCAACTTTCAACCGTTTATGCCTTCATTTACTATTTTTCATGCATTTAATGATTTGTTTTGAGAACTAAATGACCTGGAAATTGAAAAGCACTACAAATGAACTCTGAAAAAGTTGAAACTTGGCATGGTATCATCATTTCACCCACATAGATTGTTCAAAAAAGTAGAGAGGGTTACGGCAAAAACTGGATGCACTTCGTTTACAAACTGGACAATCTCTTTCGAAGTATTCCTGTTTCTGACAAAATTAAACTCATCTGTTACAAAGGCATTTCATTTTTTTAAACTTATTACAACTCCAGACTTTTTGTGTATTCAGTATGCACCATTCAAAGCGACGCCATCAACTTTCAACCATTTCTGCCTTCATTTGATATTTTTCATGCATTTAATGATTTGTTTTGAGCTAAATGACACTAAATTTTCTGCAGGCAGCGCACCACCTTTAGTACCGGTTGGTGGCTTCAACCGGTACTAAAGGGTGACCAGTACTACTGTTGCTTAGTAAGCTGTTTTTTAGTCCCACCTCGCCAAGAGAGAGGGACTAGGAGCGGTTTATAAGCTCCGAGTGCAGAGACGATGAAGAAGAGGCTCAATGCTCACGTTGCTTAGCTTCAAGCCTTCAGGAATATGGTAGATTGCACGGAGCTATGCGCAGTGCAGTTTACACTATTCCGAAAGGCTTGAAGCAAATTAACGAGCATTGCACCTCTTTTTTATTTTTAATAACTTATTACAACTCCGGACTTCTTCTGTTATGGCAAAAACTAATTGCACGTCGGCATTTCTTTTTTTTAAACTTTGGTTATAACTCCAGACTTTGACCATCAAGTTTTGCAGAAAAGAAAAAAATAGCAGAAAAGAAAAAAACTATAGCTGAAAAGAAAAAAACTATATAAAAAAATTACTCAGAAATAAATAGAACAAAATAAATATAGCAAAAAAGAAAAAACTACTCAGAAATAATTAGAAGAAAAATAAAGCAAAAAAGAAAAAAAATATATTTGCTATTTTTCAATCGTTTACAAAATGACCGTGAAATTGAAAATCACTACAAAATGAACTCTGAAAATGTTGAATTTTGGCAAACTAGATGAAAAACTACTCACAAATAAATAGAAGAAAATAAATATAACAGAAAAGAAAAAACTATACAAAAAACTACGCAGGAATAAATAGAAAAAAATAAAGCAGAAAAGAAAAAAAACTATAAAAAAATTGGGGCGCTGCCCTGTGGGCCTGCTAGGCCACGGGCGTGCAATTACAGGCCTTAAAGGCCCAGCAGACTCACAGGACAGCGCGCAGAATTTAGGCCACAAGCCTGCTATATAGAGAAGTTCGAAGAGGTAGCCGCGGCTGGGTTTATAAATTAGTGCGGCTGCCCTTTGCCCGGCGAGGAGGGACTAAACTTTGGGGTGGCAGCACGAGGCCTTTAGTACCGGTTGGTGGCTCCAACCGGTACTAAAGACCACCCTTTAGTACCGGTTGGAGCCACCAACCGGTACTAAAGGCCTGCTCTTCCCGCCTCTTTGCCTGGCCAAAGTTGGCCTTTAGTACCGGTTGGTGGCTCCAACCGGTACTACACTGGTAAAAAAGGGCCTATAGTCCCGGTTCAGGAACCGGGACTAAAGTGTCGGTACTAATACCTCCACCCTTTAGTCCCGGTTCAATCCAGAACCGGGACTAAAGGCCCTCCACGTGGGCAGTGCGCAGAGCCCAGTCAGGAGACCCTTTGGTCCCGGTTGGTGCCACCAACCGGGACCAAAGGGTCTCCTGACTGGGCTCTGCGCACTGCCCACGTGGAGGGCCTTTGGTCCCGGTTGGTGGCGCCAACCGGGACCAATAGGCATCCACGCGTCAGCACTTCTGTGGCTGGGGTTTTTGTTTTTTTTTTGAAAGGGGGGGGGGTTGGGGGTTTTAGGGGGTTAATTTAGGTGTTTCATATATTGTGTTAGCTAGTTATAATTAATAGAGAGAAGTGTCCTCTGTTATGTCTGTGCTTGGTCGACGCTACGTACTATACATACGTATATAGAGAGGACTAGACACGCTAGCTAGCTAGTAAGAAAACGAAGAAAACAGAAGATCGTCATGAACATATATGCATATATACAGAGAGAAGTGATATCGACCACCTCTCCTTCTCCGAGAGATTGGTCGAACAACAAGTTCTCGTATATCTATCTGACACTACCGGCTACATATATACAGTAATTATCTCTTACAAATATAATCATACGGACTCAGGGTTAACATAGAATTCTCCGTCTTCAGGGATCACGTGGTCAAGAAAGAATGCCGCCAATTCCTCTTGAATTCCTCGCATGCGAGCTGGTGCTAGGAGTTCATCCCGCTTCCGAAACATCTAATTTAAAGAAGGGGGTCAATACATATATATATGAATGAATGAAACTCAACACAAATGATGGTAATAAAATAAAATTGTGAATGTTGTTATTTACGTACTTCATATTGTTCGTCAGTGTAGCCCCGCTCACAGGTCGTGTGGCGGATGGACTCGCAAACATAGTAACCACAGAAATCATTCCCTTGTTGCTGCCACAACCACTTTACAAGAAATAGAGGTTAATCAAACTGATAAGCAAGAATGCCAAATGGTATTGATGAAACTAGCGCTTGAATGACTAGTAGATGCGCTTAAAATGCTACTATAGCTAGTACTTACTTTCGGGTGTCTAAATTGCAGCTCCTTCGGCAGTCCCGGAGCTTTTCTGGTGAATTTTCTCCAAACCCTGCCAGACAAAGAAAACAATTACTTGATATATCAGGAAATGAACAAAGTTGCTGATATGGTGGATAATGATCGATTTAACTTACTTCTCGAGTATTTGAGTCATGTCTGCATAGTCCTTGGGATCTTTTCGTCTTGAGTCTAAGACGGTTACTAGTCCCTGCTCAAGCTTAATATGTAGGAGAATATAGTGGAAACTGCACACGCATGCATAACTCATCAATTACATTACTATAACCTTGACTAATATATAAGGGAAACCGAATGCGCACAAGACAGTAACACTCACTTGAAGTTGTAAGGAAAGAGTATTATATCTTTGTTTTGATTTATTATCAACGATTCTAGCATGCTGGCCTCGGTTTCTGCGGCATGAAATTTAACCTGAGTTGCATCTATGAGATTTGTGTTAATGAACCCAATATCACCGACTTGTCTTTTCTTCAATTCGATGATCTTCAATCTGCATAATATAGTGAGGATGATTATAAATACATGCAATGAAAGAGCTAAGCTATATAGAGAAACTTAATGACAGAAGTAGTACTACTTACAGACAGTAGCAGGTGACAGTTGCTTTATCGAGGGCCAATTGATTGAAGAACTGATAGAGCTCCTCAAATGGAACAGGCAACAGATCAATTCCAACGAGGTCATGCTCCGGTTTAACTCTCGCATACAAAGTACTCCTCCCCCCAGAGTCTCTGCAGATTTTCAAGTACCAATCATGCAATCTTCGCATCATCGTTGATAGAGATCTTTCATCTTTGACGAGAGGCTTCCCGTACTCGTATCTTTGTATCTGCACGTCCATGGGGTCATAATGTACTTCGTCGGGCAGGTAATCTGCAGGATTGCTATAACCGGGCACCATCCTCGGATCATTATCGACGTTGTGGCTAGGCACCTTGAGCGGGGGGCACGATTGCTTCGCTTGTTCGCCGAGCTGGGCAATTTGTTTCCCAGCTCGTCGTTGTTTCAGCCTTTGATCACTGACAGTACTTCCCGACCGCTCCGCTTCGGCAAATTCCTTTCCAATAATGCGGTCATAGTTTCCTTTCGGCGAATCAGACTTCGGTGGTTTTGTCAGGGCAGCCAGAGTGCGCTTCACTTTCACCCGATCTACCTTCTCCTCCGGAGGTGGATGTTTCTTTGCTTTCACCCCTTCAAAGAATTTCTTCACTTCTTCTCGTGCGATCTCGGCGTTCTCCTCCTGGGTCCTCTCGTATGGTAACTTCTCTGGAGTCTTCAGAGAAGGACCGAATCTGTATGTCCTCCCGCCTCTGGTTGTACTGCTAGACGCCGACCGAGCAGACGTAGCGGTTGTCTTCTTTAATTGCTTAAGCGGCGGAGGAGAAGGACTATGACGCGCCGGAGCAGCTGGAGCGGCGGCAGGTCTCTTCCGCCCTTGCTGACGAGGCGGAGAAGGAGGAGGCGGGCTGCTCGGGCGCGTCGGCGCAGGCGGAGAAGGAGGTGGAGTGCCGCCGCGCGCCGGAGAAGGAGCCGGCCGAGGGCCCTGATCGTCACTCGTCGGAGGAGGAGGCGGTGGAGGCGGAGTGCCCTGACTCGCCGGAGGAGGAGGAGGAGGCGGTGGCGTCCAGTTCGGAAGGTTGATGAGGTCCTTCCGCCATAGGCATGGAGTCTTCAGAGCAGACCCCAGCCGAGTCTCCCCTTCACCGGTAGGGTGGTCAAGCTGGAGGTCCTCAAATCCCTCCGTTATCTCATCCACCATCACCCTAGCATATCCTTCTGGAATCGGCCGGCAGTGAAAAGTTGCGCTGGGTTCAGTAGGATAAACAGAGCCAACAGCCGCCTTGAACTTCAAATTCATCCATTGCGTCATAAGGTGGCAATTTTGAGACTCCGTGATAGCATCCACGGGATAGCTGGCAGGAGCCGTCAAGGCATGCTGTAGCTGAAGCAGCTCGGTGGAAGCCACGCTGCTTCTGCGCTGAGATGGCGGGGTAGCTTCGGGGGAGGCTTCGGAGTACGTTTGCTGCGATTTGCTTCTCGTTCCTCTATCGCGTCCACCCTTGCTTGCAGCGCCTGCATTTGGGTCTGCTGCACTTTTTTCCTCCTCTCATGGGATTTGTAACCACCTGCGTCCGGAAACCCAACCTTCCACGGAACGGAGCCTGGCGTGCCTCGTGTCCGTCCAGGGTGCTCAGGATTCCCGAGGGCCATTGTGAGCTCGTCGTTCTCTCTGTCTGGAAAGAACGTCCCTTCCTGCGCTGCTTCGATATACTGCTTAAGCTTACTGACTGGTATGTCCATTTGATCGTTCGTCCAAATGCACTTCCCTGTTTCAGGGTCCAGGGTTCCGCCAGCCCCGAAGAACCAAGTCCGGCAATGGTCTGGCCAGTTATTTGTCTCTAGTTCGATCCCTTTATGAACCAGATCATTCTCACTCTTGGACCACTTAGGCCGGGCTACGAGGTAGCCACCTGACCCCGTGCGATGGTGAAGCTTCTTCTTCGCAGCATTTTGCTTGTTTGTCGCCGACATCTTCTTACTCTTTTCTGATGTCTTGTGGGCCACAAATGCGGGCCAGTGATCTCTGATCTTCTCATATCTGCCCTTGAATTCTGGTGTCTTATTTTTTTCGACAAACTTATTCAGCTCTTTCTTCCACCTCCTGAATAGTTCTGCCATCCTCTTCAGAGCAAAAGACTTGATTAATTTCTCTTTAACTGGGTTCTCTGGATTATCCTCAGGCGGTAGGGTGAAATTTGACTTTAGCTCAGTCCAAAGATCATTTTTCTGCATATCATTGACATAAGACACCTCAGGGTCTTCTGTAGCTGGCTTAAACCATTGCTGGATGCTTATCGGGATCTTGTCCCTAACCAGAACCCCGCACTGAGCAACAAATGCGCTCTTTGTCCGAAGGGGTTCAATAGGTTGGCCGTCGGGCGCGATTGCTATGATGTCAAACTTTTCATCCGAGCTCAACTTTTTCTTCAGGCCTCGTCTCTTTATCGAAGTTGTGCTCGATTCGGAGGGCTAGAAAAAAGAACAAAGACTTAATTAATATGTGTACATACCAAAACAATGAATGCATCAATCAGCTAGTCAGCATAGGCTTAACTAATATATATACCTGGCCGGACTCGGTTCGGTCACCGGAGCCGTCATCACGGTCTCCTTCTTGCACCGGCATTGGGTCACCGGAGCCGTCCTCATGTTCTTCTTCTTGCACCGGCATTAGGTCACCGTAGCCAGCTTGTTCACCCTGTCCTTCCAGACCATCGGTTTCGTTGAGAAACAACGAGATGGCATCACTTCCTTCTGCGATTATGTCCCTCAACAACGCTTCTTTTGTTGCTTCGTCTAGGGCGGTGTCCATAGTTTCTACAAATATTTACAACATGGCAATTATTATTCAAACATGATAGATGGATATATTAGTGCCAAACGTAGAACTAGCTAGCTACCTAATCATAGTAAGCTATCGGGAGGGGGTATATATCGACAACGACGACACTACATCTATGTCCCTCGACGACCCTCGTTCCCGATAAAAAAAAGAGGAAGAAGAAGAAAAATAAGAGGAGAAGAAAGAATAGAGGAGAAGATCTCCTCTATTCTTTTTTCTCCTCTTTTTTTCTTCTTCCTCTTCTTTTTTTATCCTCTTCTTCCTCTCATGTTCGATAGGATCGCCGAGGGGTCGGGAGGTTGCGTAGTGTCTCAGGATTCAACAAAACCATGTCTTCATCATTAGGCGAAAGTAACATGTGCATGATGGTACGAAGCTCTTCAAAGTTGTTCTGGAACAGACTCCCAGATAGGATAATCCTCCTTTTGGTACAAAGTTCAACAAGAGCCTTCCGAATATCGCTATTTGGAAGGCCTTTGCTGAATTGGTACCAAAAGGCGGATTATTCTATCCGGGACTCCATTCCAAAACAACTTTGCAGAACTTCGTACCAACATGCCCTGGTTACTTCCGGCTAATGATGAAGGCATGGATTTCTTCAATACTTTGACACTAGGAAACCTCTCTCGACCCCTCGGCGATCCTCGACCCCTCGAACCCTCGACGACCCTGGAACCCCCGACCCCTAGACGACCCTCTTCTTCCTCTCATGTTCGAGAGGATCGCCGAGGGGTCGGGAGGTTTCCTAGTGTCAAAGGATTCAACAAAACCATGTCTTCATCATTAGGCGAAAGTAACATGTGCATGATGGTACGAAGCTCTTCAAAGTTGTTCTGGAACGGAGTCCCAGATAGGATAATTCGCCATTTGGTACAAAGTTCAGCAAGAGCCTTCCGAATATCGCTATTTGGAAGGCCTTTGCTGAATTCGTACCAAAAAGCGGATTATTCTATCCGGGACTCCATTCCAGAATAACTTTGCAGAACTTCGTACCAACATGCCCTGGTTACTTCCGGCTAATGATGAAGGCATGGATTTCTTCAATACTTTGACACTAGGAAACCTCTCTCTACTTCTGGCTAATAAGAAGAAGAAGAAGAAGAAGAAGAAGAAGAAGAAGAAAAGAAGAAAAAAAAGAGGAGAAGAAGAAAGGAATAGTGGAGAAAAGAGAAAATAGAATATATTCTATTTTCTTTTCTTCTCCACTATTCCTTTCTTCTTCTCCTCTTCTTTTTCTTCTTTTTTCTTCTTCTTATTTATTTCTCCTCTTCTTTTCGGTAGAGGAAACCCTAAATAGCTAGAAAGTTTCGTGGGTGTGAGATACATGTGGCCTTCGGTGTCGGACACTACATCCACGTCCCACAAGTGACGTGGGCGTCGAAGCCCGCGCCACTTGTGGGATGTGGGTGTAGTGTCCGACACCGACGGTACATGTATCTCACACCGACGATACTTTCTATTTAGGGTTTCTCCTCTACCGCTCCTCGACCTCTCGACGACCCTCGTTCCCGATAAAATAAAGAGGAAGAAGAAGAAGAAAAAAGAAGAGAAGAAAGAATAGAGGAGAAGACTTCCTCTTCTTCCTCTCCTCTTCTTCTCCCTCTTCTTCCCCTTCTTCCTCGCCTCTCTCATGAATGTCCGACGTTCTCGACCCCCCCCCCCCCACGTGTCGAAGAAAAAAAAGAGGAGAAGAAGAAAGGAATAGTGGAGAAGAAGAGAAAATAGAAAGTATTCTATTTTCTCTTCTTCTCCTCTATTCCTTTCTTCCTCTCCTTTTCTTTTTCTTCTTTTTTCTTCTTCTTATTTATTTCTCCTCGTCTTCCTCTCCCCTCTTCTTCTCCTTTCTTCCTCTTCTTATTTCCTTTTTCCTCTCATTCTTTTTCTTCTTCTTCCTTTCTTAAAAATACATGAAGTAGTATTGCTTGTTTTTTTAAAATAATGATCAAATATAAATTTTAGAAAAAGTAAAGGTTTTCCCTAATTCATTGTTCATATGAATATACAAACATTTGAACATATCATCATATATATTAACATACATTTTCTTTGCATATGCATATGAACATACATACATACATTTTTCTTTCATATGAACATACATACATACATTTTCTAAAAATCTGAACATACATACATATAAACATACATACATACATTTTCTAAAAATCTGAACATAAACATACATACATATGAACATACATACATACATATAAACATAACATACATACACAAAAAATTCTAAAAATCTGCCTAAAAAATCTAAAAATCTGCCTAAAAAAATTATATGAAAAAAAGCATACATCATCCATCCATCCATATAATGAACATATACATCATCCATATCCATCCATATAATTAACATATGCATATGAAAAAAAATTATATGAAAAGGATCGAGGGGACAGGGAGGAAAGGGGGTCGCCGGAGCCGGACCGAACGGGGAGGAGGGGCGGCGTCGAGGCAGGGGCAGCAGTGGGGGCTGGCGCCGGCGACGACGACAATGGTGGGGGCGGGCCGGGGCGCAGGGGCGCGGCCGTGCGTGCTCGGGGACGGGGCAGGGGCACGGGGCGGCGGCCGGCGTGGGCTCGGGCGCGAGGATGGCGGCGGCGACGGCGACGAGGAGCGCGCGTGCGGCGGCGACGGCGACGAGGAGCGCGCGAGCGATTTGGGCAGCCTGGCGGCGGGGGCAACTGGCGACGGGAGGCGAGGGAGATGTGAAATTTTCACAAGTCCTGGTTATATAGCAAGGGCATTGGTCCCGGTTCGTGGCACCAACCGGACCAATGCCACCCTTTAGTCCCGGTTGGTGCCACCAACCGGGACCGGCGGCCTTTGGTCCCGGTTGGTGGCACCAACCGGGACTAAAGGGTGGCATTGGTCCCGGTTGGTGCCACGAACCGGGACCAATGCCCCCTTTAGTCCCGGTTGGAGCCACCAACCGGGACCAATGCCCTTGTGCTGCCCGCGCCCATAAGTTTAGTCCCACATCGCTAGTTGAGAGCGGCCGGCACTGGTTTATAAGGTCTGCTGTCTCTTCCCTCCCGAACTCCTCTGAATAGCAGGCCTATGGGCCTAATTTGACACTGCTTTGCCTGTGGGCCTATTGGGCCTTCTGCGGGCCTGAATCCTGGCCCATGTAGGGTTTCTAGTCGTATTCAGGCCGTGGAGGCCCAGTAGGTGGCATTTTTTTGGTTTTTTCTTTTTTATTTCTATATTTTTTTGGTTTTTTATTTTTTTATTTCTACTTAAAACTAAATACTTAAAGTTTTTTAGTGATTTCTTTTTGCTTTTAGGTCACAAAAATTATAAATTTTCTGTTAGTGCCATTAGTTTTAAATTTTAAATAGTTTAAATTTGAATTTTTAAAAATTTGTGTGAATCACTAGTTTATGAATAACTTTACTATAAAATTAGAATTTTTTTCTATTTATTTTTTATTTCTACTTAAAACTAAATACTTACAGTTTTTTAGTGATTTCTTTTTGCTTTTAGGTCACAAAAATTATAAACTTTCTGTTAGTGCCATTAGTTTTAAATTTTAAATAGTTTAAATTTGAATTTTTAAAAATTTGTGTGAATCACTAGTTTATGAATAACTTTACTATAAAATTAGAATTTTTTTCTTCTTTGCTATTTATTTTTATGAATCACTAGTTTGTGAATCACTAGTTTATTTCTATTTAAAATTAGAATAACTTTACTATTGATTTTAGGTCACACAAATTATATTCTTTTTGCTATTGAAGAATATTATAGTTTTATTTTAGTTGATCATAACATAATATTTTAATTGATTGTTTTTATTTTCATAAAAGTTTCGTAGTTCATTCTGTTTGCTATTAATTCATTCTTTGAGCTAAATGACTCTGAAATTGGAAAGCATTTCAAAATGAACTCTGAAAAGGTTGAAAGTTGGCATGGTATCATCATTTCACCCACATAGCATGTTCCAAAAAGTAGAGAGGGTTACGACAAAAACTTGATGCACTTCGTGTACAAAATGGACAATCACTTTCGAAGTATCAAAGTTTCGAACCATAAGACATGAAAGCATTTCAAATGAACTCTGAAAAAGTTGTTCTGGAACGGAGTCCCAGATAGGATAATTCGCTTTTTGGTACAAAGTTCAGCAAGAGCCTTCCGAATATCGCTATTTGGAAGGCCTTTGCTGAATTCGTACCAAAAAGCGGATTATTCTATCCGGGACTCCATTCCAGAATAACTTTGCGGAACTTCGTACCAACATGCCCTGGTTACTTCCGGCTAATGATGAAGGCATGGATTTCTTCAATACTTTGACACTAGGAAACCTCTCTCTACTTCCGGCTAATAAGAAGAAGAAGAAGAAGAAGAAGAAGAAGAAGAAAAGAAGAAAAAAGAGAGGAGAAGAAGAAAGGAATAGTGGAGAAAAGAGAAAATAGAATATATTCTATTTTCTCTTCTTCTCCACTATTCCTTTCTTCTTCTCCTCTTCTTTTTCTTCTTTTTTCTTCTTCTTATTTATTTCTCCTCTTCTTTTCGGTAGAGGAAACCCTAAATAGCTAGCAAGTTTCGTGGGTATGAGATACATGTGGCCTTCGGTGTCGGACACTACATCCACGTCCCACAAGTGACGTGGGCGTCGAAGCCCGCGCCACTTGTGGGATGTGGGTGTAGTGTCCGACACCGACGGTACATGTATCTCACACCGACGATAATTTCTATTTAGGGTTTCTCCTCTACCACTCCTCGACCTCTCGACGACCCTCGTTCCCGATAAAATAAAGAGGAAGAAGAAGAAGAAAAAAGAAGAGAAGAAAGAATAGAGGAGAAGACTTCCTCTTCTTCCTCTCCTCTTCTTCTCCCTCTTCTTCCCCTTCTTCCTCGCCTCTCTCATGAATGTCCGACGTTCTCGACCCCCCCCATGTGTCGAAGAAAAAAAAGAAGAAAAAAAAGAGGAGAAGAAGAAAGGAATAGTGGAGAAGAAGAGAAAATAGAAAGTATTCTATTTTCTCTTCTTCTCCTCTATTCCTTTCTTCCTCTCCTCTTCTTTTTCTTCTTTTTTCTTCTTCTTATTTATTTCTCCTCGTCTTCCTCTCCCCTCTTCTTCTCCTTTCTTCCTCTTCTTATTTCCTTTTTCCTCTCATTCCTTTTCTTCTTCTTCCTTTCTTAAAAATACATGAAGTAGTATTGCTTGTTTTTTTAAAATAATGATCAAATATAAATTTTAGAAAAAAGTAAAGGTTTTTCCTAATTCATTGTTCATATGAATATACAAACATTTGAACATATCATCATATATATTAACATGCATTTTCTTTGCATATGCATATGAACATACATACATACATTTTCTAAAAATCTGAACATAAACATACATACATATGAACATACATACATACATATAAACATAACATACATACACAAAAAATTCTAAAAATCTGCCTAAAAAAATTATATGAAAAAAGCATACATCATCCATCCATCCATATAATGAACATATACATCATCCATATCCATCCATATAATCAACATATGCATATGAAAAAAAATTATATGAAAAGGATCGAGGGGACAGGGAGGAAAGGGGGTCGCCGGAGCCGGACCGAACGGGGAGGAGGGGCGGCGTCGAGGCAAGGGCGGCAGTGGGGGCGGGCGCCGGCGACGACGACAATGGTGGGGGCGGGCCGGGGCGCAGGGGCGCGGCCGTGCGTGCTCGGGGACGGGGCAGGGGCACGGGGCGGCGGCCGGCGTGGGCTCGGGCGCGAGGATGGCGGCGGCCGGCGGCGGCGAAGGCGACGAGGAGCACGCGAGCGGCGGCGACGGCGACGAGGAGCGCGCGAGCGATTTGGGCAGCCTGGCGGCGGGGGCAACTGGCGACGGGAGGCGAGGGAGATGTGAAATTTTCACAAGTCCTGGTTATATAGCAAGGGCATTGGTCCCGGTTCGTGGCACCAACCGGGACCAATGCCACCCTTTAGTCCCGGTTGGTGCCACCAACCGGGACCAAAGGCCAATTTTCGGCAGCCCAAAGGGCGGGAAGCGGCGGCCTTTGGTCCCGGTTGGTGGCACCAACCGGGACTAAAGGGTGGCATTGGTCCCGGTTGGTGCCACGAACCGGGACCAATGCCCCCTTTAGTCCCGGTTGGAGCCACCAACCGGGACCAATGCCCTTGTGCTGCCCGCGCCCATAAGTTTAGTCCCACATCGCTAGTTGAGAGCGGCCGGCACTGGTTTATAAGGTCTGCTGCCTCTTCCCTCCCGAACTCCTCTGAATAGCAGGCCTATGGGCCTAATTTGACACTGCTTTGCCTGTGGGCCTATTGGGCCTTCTGCGGGCCTGAATCCTGGCCCATGTAGGGTTTCTAGTCGTATTCAGGCCGTGGAGGCCCAGTAGGTGGCATTTTTTTTGGTTTTTTCTTTTTTATTTCTATATTTTTTTGGTTTTTTATTTTTTTATTTCTACTTAAAACTAAATACTTACAGTTTTTTAGTGATTTCTTTTTGCTTTTAGGTCACAAAAATTATAAATTTTCTGTTAGTGCCATTAGTTTTAAATTTTAAATAGTTTAAATTTGAATTTTTAAAAATTTGTGTGAATTACTAGTTTATGAATAACTTTACTATAAAATTAGAATTTTTTTCTATTTATTTTTTATTTCTACTTAAAACTAAATACTTACAGTTTTTTAGTGATTTCTTTTTGCTTTTAGGTCACAAAAATTATAAATTTTCTGTTAGTGCCATTAGTTTTAAATTTTAAATAGTTTAAATTTGAATTTTTAAAAATTTGTGTGAATCACTAGTTTATGAATAACTTTACTATAAAATTAGAATTTTTTTCTATTTATTTTTTATTTCTACTTAAAACTAAATACTTACAGTTTTTTAGTGATTTCTTTTTGCTTTTAGGTCACAAAAATTATAAACTTTCTGTTAGTGCCATTAGTTTTAAATTTTAAATAGTTTAAATTTGAATTTTTAAAAATTTGTGTGAATCACTAGTTTATGAATAACTTTACTATAAAATTAGAATTTTTTTCTTCTTTGCTATTTATTTTTATGAATCACTAGTTTGTGAATCACTAGTTTATTTCTATTTAAAATTAGAATAACTTTACTATTGATTTTAGGTCACACAAATTATATTCTTTTTGCTATTGAAGAATATTATAGTTTTATTTTAGTTGATCATAACATAATATTTTAATTGATTGTTTTTATTTTCATAAAAGTTTTGTAGTTCATTCTGTTTGCTATTAATTCATTTTTTGAGCTAAATGACTCTGAAATTGGAAAGCATTTCAAAATGAACTCTGAAAAGGTTGAAAGTTGGCATGGTATCATCATTTCACCCACATAGCATGTTCCAAAAAGTAGAGAGGGTTACGACAAAACTTGATGCACTTCGTGTACAAAATGGACAATCACTTTCGAAGTATCAAAGTTTCGAACCATAAGACATGAAAGCATTTCAAATGAACTCTGAAAAAGTTGAAAGTTGGGATGGTATCATAATTTCACCCACATAGCATTTGCTTATTGCGGGAGAAAGTCTTCACTTTTTCTTTGCTTGTGTCATTTGCTTATTGCGCCGTAACCATGGATAATCTTCATTGTTTATCAGGATGCTTGGGTCAGCCTTGACATTGAAGGGAGGAATTTCATGAAACTTTTCATAATCTTCAGACATGTCTGTCTTGCCGTCCACTCCCAGGATGTCCCTTTTTCCTGAAAGAACTATGTGGCGCTTTGGCTCATCGTATGATGTATTCGCTTCCTTATCTTTTCTTTTTCTCGGTTTGGTAGACATGTCCTTCACATAGATAACCTGTGCCACATCATTGGCTAGGACGAACGGTTCGTCAGTGTACCCAAGATTTTTCAGATCCACTGTTGTCATTCCGTACTGTGGGTCTACCTGTACCCCGCCGCCTAACAGATTAACCCATTTGCACTTAAACAAAGGGACCTTAAAATCAGGTCCGTAGTCAAGTTCCCATATGTCCACTATGTAACCATAATATGTGTCCTTTCCGCTCTCGGTTGCTGCATCAAAGCGGACACCGCTGTTTTGGTTGGTGCTCTTTTGATCTTGGGCGATCGTGTAAAATGTATTCCCATTTATCTCGTATCCTTTGTAAGTCAATACAATCAAAGATGGTCCCCTGGACAACAAGTACAACTCATCACAAACAGTGTTGTCACCTCTGAGACGTGTTTCCAACCAACTGCTGAAAGTCGTGATGTGTTCACATGTAATCCAGTCGTCGCACTGCTCCGGGTGTTTGGAGCACAGACTGTTCTTGTGTTCATCGACATACGGGGTCACCAAGGTAGAGTTCTGTAGAACTGTGTAGTGTGCTTGAGACCAAGAATATCCGTCCCTGCATATTATTGAGTCTCTTCCAAGAGTGCCTTTTCCAGTCAGTGTCCCCTCATACCGCGATTTAGGGAGACCTATCTTGTTAAGGCCAGGAATGAAGTCAACACAAAACCCGATAACATCCTCTGTTTGATGGCCCATGGAGATGCTTCCTTCTGGCCTAGCGCGGTTACAGACATATTTCTTTAGGACTCCCATGAACCTCTCAAAGGGGAACATATTGTGTAGAAATACGGGCCCCAGGATGACAATCTCGTCGACTAGATGAACTAGGACGTGCGTCATGATATTGAAGAAGGATGGTGGGAACACCAGCTCGAAACTAACAAGACATTGCGCCACATCACTCCTTAGCCTTGGTACGATTTCTGGATCGATCACCTTCTGAGAGATTGCATTGAGGAATGCACATAGCTTCACAATGGCTAATCGGGCGTTTTCCGGTAGAAGCCCCCTCAATGCAACCGGAAGCAGTTGCGTCATAATCACGTGGCAGTCATGAGACTTTAGGTTCTGAAACTTTTTCTCTGGCATATTTATTATTCCCTTTATATTCGACGAGAAGCCAGTCGTGACCTTCATACTGAGCAGGCATTCAAAGAAGATTTCTTTCTCTTCTTTCGTAAGAGCGTAGCTGGCAGGACCTTTATACTGCTTCGGAGGCATGCCGTCTCTTTCATGCAAACGTTGCAGGTCCTCTCGTGCCTCAGGTGTATCTTTTGTCTTCCCATACACGCCCAAGAAGCCTAGCAGGTTCACGCAAAGGTTCTTCGTCACGTGCATCACGTCGATTGAGGAGCGGACCTCTAGGTCTTTCCAGTAGGGTAGGTCCCAAAATATAGATTTCTTCTTCCACATGGGTGCGTGTCCCTCAGCGTCATTCGGAACAGCTAGTCCACCGGGACCCTTTCCAAAGATTACGTAGTGTAAATCATTGACCATAGCAAGCACGTGATCACCGGTGCGCATGGCGGGCTTCTTCCGGTGATCTGCCTCGCCTTTGAAATGCTTGCCTTTCTTTCGACATTGATGGTTGGTCGGAAGAAATCGACGATGGCCCAGGTACACATTTTTCCTGCATTTGTCCAGGTATATACTTTCAGTGTCATCTAAACAGTGCGTGCATGCGTGGTATCCTTTGTTTGTCTGTCCTGAAAGGTTACTGAGAGCGGGCCAATCGTTGATGGTCACGAACAGCAACGCCTTAAGGTTAAATTCCTCCTGTCTGTGCTCATCCCACGTATGTACACCATTCCCATTCCACAGCTGTAAAAGTTCTTCAACTAATGGCCTTAGGTACACATCAATTTCGTTGCCGGGTTGCTTAGGGCCTTGGATGAGAACTGGCATCATAATGAACTTCCGCTTCATGCACATCCAAGGAGGAAGGTTATACATACATAGAGTCACGGGCCAGGTGCTGTGATTGCTGCTTTGCTCCCCGAAAGGATTAATGCCATCCGCGCTTAAAGCAAACCATACATTCCTTGGGTCCTTTGCAAACTCATCCCAGTACTTTCTCTCGATTTTTCTCCACTGCGACCCGTCAGCGGGTGCTCTCAACTTCCCATCTTTCTTTCGGTTCTCACTGTGCCATCGCATCAACTTGGCATGCTCTTCGTTTCTGAACAGACGTTTCAACCGTGGTATTATAGGAGCATACCACATCACCTTCGCAGGAACCCTCTTCCTGAGGGGCTCGCCGTCAACATCACCAGGGTCATCTCGTCTGATCTTATACCGCAACGCACCGCATACCGGGCATTCGTTCAGATCCTTGTAGGCACCGCGGTAGAGGATGCAGTCATTAGGGCATGCATGTATCTTCTCCACCTCCAATCCTAGAGGGCATACAACCTTCTTTGCTGCGTATGTACTGTCGGGCAATTCGTTATCGTTTGGAAGCTTCTTCTTCAATATTTTCAGTAGCTTCTGAAATCCTTTGTCAGCCACAGCATTCTCTGCCTTCCACTGCAGCAATTCCAGTACGGTACCGAGCTTTGTGTTGCCATCTTCACAATTGGGGTATAACCCTTTTTGTGATCCTCTAACATGCGATCGAACTTCAGCTTCTCCTTTTGACTAATGCATTGCGTCCTTGCATCGACAATGACCCGGCGGAGATCATCATCATCGGGCACATCGTCTGGTTCCTCTTTATCTTCAGCAGCTTCACCCGTGGCAGCATCATTGGGCACATCGTCTGGTTCCTCTTGATCTTCACCAGCTCCCCCCGTTGCAGCATCACCGTATTCAGGGGGCACATAGTTGTCATCGTACTCTTCTTCTTCGCCGTCTTCCATCATAACTCCTATTTCTCCGTGCCTCGTCCAAACATTATAGTGTGGCATGAAACCCTTGTAAAGCAGGTGGGAGTGAAGGATTTTCCGGTTAGAGTAAGACCTCGTATTCCCACATTCAGTGCATGGACAACACATAAAACCATTCTGCTTGTTTGCCTCAGCCGCATCGAGAAACTCATGCACGCCCTTAATGTACTCGCGGGTGTGTCTGTCACCGTACATCCATTGCCGGTTCATCTGCGTGCATTATATATAATTAAGTGTCCAAATTAATAGAAGTTCATCATCACATTAAAACCAAAGTGCATACATAGTTCTCATCTAACAACATATAGCTCTCCAGAGCATCTAATTAATTAAACCATACATTGAAACTATGTAAAACATTTCAATGCGAAAACAAATGCGATCATAATCGCAACCAAGGTAACAATTGATCCAACGGCATAATGATACCAAGCCTCGGTATGAATGGCATATTTTCTAATCTTTCTAATCTTCAAGCGCATTGCATCCATCTTGATCTTGTGATCATCGACGACATCCGCAACATGCAACTCCAATATCATCTTCTCCTCCTCAATTTTTTTTATTTTTTCCTTCAACAAATTGTTTTCTTCTTCAACTAAATTTAACCTCTCGACAATAGGGTCGGTTGACATTTCCGATTCACATACATCCTAGATAAATAAAATCTATGTCACGTTGGTCGGCATAATTTTCATAAACAATAAATGAACCAATAGTTATGAAGATAATATACATACCAAATCCGAATCATAGACAGGACGAGGGCCGACGGGGCGGATACCAAAACCATCGCACTATATAAGATGCAATAATAAATGTAAGAAAATGATACAAGTATCTATCTAAACAGACAAGTAAGAATATTTTTCCTTTCAGAAAGAAGATAAGAACAAGAGGCTCACCACGGTGGTGTCGGTGATGAGATCAGCGCGGGTGATCGACGGCGGTGAAGACGGAGACGGGGCGTGACGGACCGCTAAATCTAGACAAATCTCGAGGAAAATGGAGCTTGGAGTCGAGCTTCGAGAGGAGAAAGTTTAAGTAGTGTGGCTCGGGCATTCCATCGAACACCTCATGTGCATAGGAGGTGAGCTAGAGCACCACAAACCCCTCCCCTCGCCGGCCAGAGAAAAACAGAGCACTCCAGTGCTCTGCTCGCGGGCGAGGGTATATATAGACACCTCACTGGTCCCGGTTTGTGGCAAGAACCGGGACTAAAGGGGAGCCTTTGGTCCCGGTTCAGGCCACCAACCGGGACCAATGGTGGTGGGCCAGGAGCGAGGCCCATTGGTCCCGGTTCATCCCACCAACCGGGACCAAAAGGTCCAGATGAACCGGGACCAATGGCCCACGTGGTACGGCCGCCCCCTGGGCTCACGAACCGGGACCAATGCCCACATTAGTCCCGGTTCTACACTGAACCGGGACTAATGGGCTGAGCCGGCCTGGACCATAGCCCTGTTTTCTACTAGTGCTAAAGGCCTCTCCTATATATACAACACTTGCGAAAATTCAGTTAGATCTCCCCACTTCTTTCTTTTCAACCTCTCGCACGCGCCCGTCGCCCGTCGTCGTCGCCGCCGCCCGTCGTCCGTCGTCGTCGTCGTCCCCGCCGCCGCCCGTCGTCGTCGCCGTCTCGCGCCGCCGCCCCGAACGCCGCGCACCGCCGTCCGCCGTCGTTCCGCCGCGGTCCCGTACGTACGTCTCTTGCTCTCCTCGCGTACCCGCCGCGCTGTCATCCGTCGTCGTCGCACCCGGCCTGTACGCCGGCGCCCCCGCCCATACGTACGCCGCCCCCGCCCCGTACGCCGGCACCCCCGCTCGTACGTACGGGGCGGCGGGCCGCACACACACATACACACACATATGTACACACATATATACGTACACACACATACACACACACACATTTTTTTTACTTATTTTCTATTTTTTAGAAAAGTTAATTAGATGATCGAATGTTAGATGAATTAGCTAGATAGAAAATTGTCGAACTAGAGATTTGAACTAGTTGAATAATTAATATAACTAGTTTATTTTTAGTAAGAAAATTGTCGAACTAGTTTATTTAGGTATATGAGATTTGAACTAGTTCAATAATTAATATAACTAGTTTATTTTTAGTAAGAAAATTTAGGTATCTGAGATTTGATGATCTAAGTAAAATATTATTTGTTAATGCTTTTTTCTGTTTATTTAATTTTTTAGATATTTTGAGTTTATATAAATGTTAGATTAATGTCGAATGTTAGATGAATTAGATAGAAAAGTTAAATATATAGTAATGTCAATTGTTAGAGATGAATATAGTTAGATATATTAATGTCAAATGTTAGATGAATATATATTTGGCTAGATATTAATTAATGTTAGATAGTAATAGGTGTTTAATGTTTCACGTATATGAACATAGGAAATGTCATCTGACGACGAAAACGATTTCATTATGTGCGAACACTGTGAAGACCAGCGCGGCCTGTGCGACAGAAATTTCCTTGTTGATGATAGGCGCTTCAGCATCAAGCTGGATGAGACATTCGAAGTTGATACAGTAAGTCACTTTGGCAATTATTATTTGAATGCAAAACTTATGCTTCATTTGCTTCAACTTATAATTTTAAATTTTCACTATTCTACTAGCGCATCCCCTGCCATGCAAGAATTTTTGTCTTGGATAAGATAGGTTTTAGTGCTATAGATGATATGGAGGTAAAGAGAGTTTACTTGAAGACGGAGCATGGGTATACTTTTAACGTCAAATTATATAATGGAGACACATACACCCATTTTGAATGCAAAACTTGGCAAGCACTATGCAAGGCTTATGCATTTGAGCCTGATATAGTTATCACCTTTGATATTCGTCCGGAAGATGATATTGAAAGTAATATAGACATCTGGGTCGATGTGCAAACGCCTCCAGTTCTACCATTATGTGAGTTTTTCTCAACCATGCATGCATATGTTTATGTCTTTGATACAGTTTATTCAAAAATAGTTGACAACTAATTTGTATTGTCAGCTTATTTCGGTTCAAGCAAACATGTCCGGCGCTTGGTAGACAGGACCTACTACTGCCCCGGGGCTCAACTAAACTGCGAGGAGATAAGTCATTATGTTTCATGGCTTGAGGATCTTAATACTGTCAAGACAAATATTTTTCCTGAACTTAGAAATGTTAGTACTCAAAACGTGCGACCAATGGTGATCGTATTGAACTACGGTCACATCTATAATCGAAAGATGGTAAGATTTTAACTATTTGTCCTTAATTAGTGCATCTTTTGCATACATTATTTTTGAAGCTAAACTTTCATTGCTTAGTATATTAATTACTATACGATGTTCTTCAACAGGGACTTCCGATGACAGTTGTGCCTCAGTGGATCGAGACTAAAGGTGACATGTCAATGGTTAGTTTACGGCCAAGATATCCTACATTGCACATGAGTGCATTCAGGATTTCTGAAAGCGAAGAATGCTTAATAGTGAAAGAGTGGAGCAAAATTGTTAACGATCGTAGAGAAGTACTAGGGGGCAGCAAGGAGAAGCGCAACCCAAGATTAGGAGACAGATTCATCTGCATGCTCCAGTATGATGAATCAGGAGAGCTATACATGTTCTATGCTATTCTACCTGAGAGGGAGCAGCAGGAGTAGCTAGCTACTAGTTCATGCTCTTAATTAATACTTGTCTCATGTCCGTGTCCTGAACTTCGATGTTGGTGATGATTATGTTGAACTCGATGATATCTTTGCTTCTGTTACAAAGTGAATGTTTCCTCTTTAAGCTAGCCAGTGTTGGTGATGATTAGATAGTTAGCGGTAATGACTATGATGATTAAATAGTGGTATAATTAGACGACTACGATGATTTTTAGCTAGCTAGAGTTTATTTATTTATTAATATGCGATGATGATGATGATGATGATGATGATGATGATGATGACGACGACTACAACTCATTATAACGTAAAATATTCCTAAATTAAATTGATAACACAAATTTAATTGAAAAATAAAAAATAAAACAAAAACATTTAGTACCGGTTGGTGTTACCAACCGGTACTAAAGGGCTCCCGCCCCCCGGAGCTGGCTTGTGCCATGTGGTTTCCCTGAACCGGTGCTAAAGGGGGGAGGGGCTTTAGTGCCGGTTACGGAACCGGCACTAAAGGGCCTTATGAACCAGTGCTATTGCCCGGTTCTGCACTAGTGGCGGACATCCTGACCAAATCACTTGGCCGTGTCCGGTTCCAGGAGCTACGCGACAAAGTCGGGATCAACGACATCAAGCTCCTTTGACAAGGTTGAGGGGGAGATTGTTGAGTCAACCATGGTCTTCGGACACATGCATGTTGCACCAACCGGCGGTAGCTTCCTTGACATGTAAGGAAGTAGTAATTACCTAGTAGTTTCCAGGAATGTGATGTGCATGTACGTAGTAGTTTCCTAGCAGTTTTCTAGACGTTTACTTGACTTGACCCGGGCTGACCTGTGGCCTATAAAAGGAGATGATCCCATCGGTTGTAGGCAGGCCATTCCAGTGCAATAACAATCAGCCACAAGAGCTCTTCCATATGCGTGTGTTCAGTGTAGAAGCATTGTTCAGCCACTAGTACTAGTAGTCTAGTACGTGAGCTCCGCTCCAACTCGATTGTGTGTGTGTAGCACCCAGTTCGTGTCCTCCTGTGCTAGTATAGCTAGACATCCGGCAGTAGCTCATCTCTAGACTGTAGTTGGGCTAACATTTTAGAAGCATCCTAGCGATATTCCAAACCTTGTAAGCCTCGGCAATCTTTTCATAAATACACATGCGGCCCGAGCAAAGGGTTTAATACTTCTCATCAAATCTTACACGGAGGAGTGGGTTGGCCCGCAGCAGCAGCAGGGTCGTCGTCGTCAGGGAGCGGGACGGGGACACTAGTAGAAAAAGGGTCAAACGTAAAGCACATTAGTGCCAGTTTGAATTAGAGCCGGCACTAATGTGTACATTAGTGCCGGTTCGTGGCGGCGATCAATAGTACCGATTCATGGCGAATCTTTAGTACCGGTTCGTGGCATGAACCGGTACTAAAGAGGCTGTGTCAGCCTGCGGTCAGGCTATGGCCCCACCATCACCATTTAGTGCCGGTTCGTATCACGAACCGGTACTAATGAGGTTATGGTAAGCTGTTTTTAGTCCCACCTCGCTACCCTAACAAGGCTTTTACTACCTTAAATATGTTACTTCTTAAACTATCACAAGCACTTGGTCTTCATTGAACTTTATGTGTAGAATTTGTGGCCGCAATATGAGTCTTCATCGGTTTAAAAATCGTTGATGACTCATATTGACAATTCAGATTGTACACACAAAGATCATTGATAATCAAAGTATTTTTGATGTATAAGAGATCATATTGACAATTTAGACTATAAAGAAATATAAGATCATGATCTAAATGTTCTTATATTTTTTGCGTTCAGTATGCACCATTCAAAGCGACGCCATCAACTTTCAACCGTTTATGCCTTCATTTACTATTTTTCATGCATTTAATGATTTGTTTTGAGAACTAAATGACCTGGAAATTGAAAAGCACTACAAATGAACTCTGAAAAAGTTGAAACTTGGCATGGTATCATCATTTCACCCACATAGATTGTTCAAAAAAGTAGAGAGGGTTACGGCAAAAACTGGATGCACTTCGTTTACAAACTGGACAATCTCTTTCGAAGTATTCCTGTTTCTGACGAAATTAAACTCATCTGTTACAAAGGCATTTCATTTTTTTAAACTTATTACAACTCCAGACTTTTTGTGTATTCAGTATGCACCATTCAAAGCGACGCCATCAACTTTCAACCATTTCTGCCTTCATTTGATATTTTTCATGCATTTAATGATTTGTTTTGAGCTAAATGACACTAAATTTTCTGCAGGCAGCGCACCACCTTTAGTACCGGTTGGTGGCTTCAACCGGTACTAAAGGGTGACCAGTACTACAGTTGCTTAGTAAGCTATTTTTTAGTCCCACCTCGCCAAGAGAGAGGGACTAGGAGCGGTTTATAAGCTCCGAGTGCAGAGACGATGAAGAAGAGGCTCAATGCTCACGTTGCTTAGCTTCAAGCCTTCAGGAATATGGTAGATTGCACGGAGCTATGCGCAGTGCAGTTTACACTATTCCGAAAGGCTTGAAGCAAATTAACGAGCATTGCACCTCTTTTTTATTTTTAATAACTTATTACAACTCCGGACTTCTTCTGTTATGGCAAAAACTAATTGCACGTCGGCATTTCTTTTTTTTAAACTTTGGTTATAACTCCAGACTTTGACCATCAAGTTTTGCAGAAAAGAAAAAAATAGCAGAAAAGAAAAAAACTATAGCTGAAAAGAAAAAAACTATATAAAAAAATTACTCAGAAATAAATAGAACAAAATAAATATAGCAAAAAAGAAAAAACTACTCAGAAATAATTAGAAGAAAAATAAAGCAAAAAAGAAAAAAAATATATTTGCTATTTTTTAATCGTTTACAAAATGACCGTGAAATTGAAAATCACTACAAAATGAACTCTGAAAATGTTGAATTTTGGCAAACTAGATGAAAAACTACTCACAAATAAATAGAAGAAAATAAATATAACAGAAAAGAAAAAACTATACAAAAAACTATGCAGGAATAAATAGAAAAAAATAAAGCAGAAAAGAAAAAAAACTATAAAAAAATTGGGGCGCTGCCCTGTGGGCCTGCTAGGCCACGGGCGTGCAATTACAGGCCTTAAAGGCCCAGCAGACTCACAGGACAGCGCGCAGAATTTAGGCCACAAGCCTGCTATATAGAGAAGTTCGAAGAGGTAGCCGCGGCTGGGTTTATAAATTAGTGCGGCTGCCCTTTGCCCGGCGAGGTGGGACTAAACTTTGGGGTGGCAGCACGAGGCCTTTAGTACCGGTTGGTGGCTCCAACCGGTACTAAAGACCACCCTTTAGTACCGGTTGGAGCCACCAACCGGTACTAAAGGCCTGCTCTTCCCGCCTCTTTGCCTGGCCAAAGTTGGCCTTTAGTACCGGTTGGTGGCTCCAACCGGTACTACACTGGTAAAAAAGGGCCTATAGTCCCGGTTCAGGAACCGGGACTAAAGTGTCGGTACTAATACCTCCACCCTTTAGTCCCGGTTCAATCCAGAACCGGGACTAAAGGCCCTCCACGTGGGCAGTGCGCAGAGCCCAGTCAGGAGACCCTTTGGTCCCGGTTGGTGCCACCAACCGGGACCAAAGGGTCTCCTGACTGGGCTCTGCGCACTGCCCACGTGGAGGGCCTTTGGTCCCGGTTGGTGGCGCCAACCGGGACCAATAGGCATCCACGCGTCAGCACTTCTGTGGCTGGGGTTTTTGTTTTTTTTTTGAAAGGGGGGGGGGTTGGGGGTTTTAGGGGGTTAATTTAGGTGTTTCATATATTGTGTTAGCTAGTTATAATTAATAGAGAGAAGTGTCCTCTGTTATGTCTGTGCTTGGTCGACGCTACGTACTATACATACGTATATAGAGAGGACTAGACACGCTAGCTAGCTAGTAAGAAAACGAAGAAAACAGAAGATCGTCATGAACATATATGCATATATACAGAGAGAAGTGATATCGACCACCTCTCCTTCTCCGAGAGATTGGTCGAACAACAAGTTCTCGTATATCTATCTGACACTACCGGCTACATATATACAGTAATTAACTCTTACAAATATAATCATACGGACTCAGGGTTAACATAGAATTCTCCGTCTTCAGGGATCACGTGGTCAAGAAAGAATGCCGCCAATTCCTCTTGAATTCCTCGCATGCGAGCTGGTGCTAGGAGTTCATCCCGCTTCCGAAACATCTAATTTAAAGAAGGGGGTCAATACATATATATATGAATGAATGAAACTCAACACAAATGATGGTAATAAAATAAAATTGTGAATGTTGTTATTTACGTACTTCATATTGTTCGTCAGTGTAGCCCCGCTCACAGGTCGTGTGGCGGATGGACTCGCAAACATAGTAACCACAGAAATCATTCCCTTGTTGCTGCCACAACCACTTTACAAGAAATAGAGGTTAATCAAACTGATAAGCAAGAATGCCAAATGGTATTGATGAAACTAGCGCTTGAATGACTAGTAGATGCGCTTAAAATGCTACTATAGCTAGTACTTACTTTCGGGTGTCTAAATTGCAGCTCCTTCGGCAGTCCCGGAGCTTTTCTGGTGAATTTTCTCCAAACCCTGCCAGACAAAGAAAACAATTACTTGATATATCAGGAAATGAACAAAGTTGCTGATATGGTGGATAATGATCGATTTAACTTACTTCTCGAGTATTTGAGTCATGTCTGCATAGTCCTTGGGATCTTTTCGTCTTGAGTCTAAGACGGTTACTAGTCCCTGCTCAAGCTTAATATGTAGGAGAATATAGTGGAAACTGCACACGCATGCATAACTCATCAATTACATTACTATAACCTTGACTAATATATAAGGGAAACCGAATGCGCACAAGACAGTAACACTCACTTGAAGTTGTAAGGAAAGAGTATTATATCTTTGTTTTGATTTATTATCAACGATTCTAGCATGCTGGCCTCGGTTTCTGCGGCATGAAATTTAACCTGAGTTGCATCTATGAGATTTGTGTTAATGAACCCAATATCACCGACTTGTCTTTTCTTCAATTCGATGATCTTCAATCTGCATAATATAGTGAGGATGATTATAAATACATGCAATGAAAGAGCTAAGCTATATAGAGAAACTTAATGACAGAAGTAGTACTACTTACAGACAGTAGCAGGTGACAGTTGCTTTATCGAGGGCCAATTGATTGAAGAACTGATAGAGCTCCTCAAATGGAACAGGCAACAGATCAATTCCAACGAGGTCATGCTCCGGTTTAACTCTCGCATACAAAGTACTCCTCCCCCCAGAGTCTCTGCAGATTTTCAAGTACCAATCATGCAATCTTCGCATCATCGTTGATAGAGATCTTTCATCTTTGACGAGAGGCTTCCCGTACTCGTATCTTTGTATCTGCACGTCCATGGGGTCATAATGTACTTCGTCGGGCAGGTAATCTGCAGGATTGCTATAACCGGGCACCATCCTCGGATCATTATCGACGTTGTGGCTAGGCACCTTGAGCGGGGGGCACGATTGCTTCGCTTGTTCGCCGAGCTGGGCAATTTGTTTCCCAGCTCGTCGTTGTTTCAGCCTTTGATCACTGACAGTACTTCCCGACCGCTCCGCTTCAGCAAATTCCTTTCCAATAATGCGGTCATAGTTTCCTTTCGGCGAATCAGACTTCGGTGGTTTTGTCAGGGCAGCCAGAGTGCGCTTCACTTTCACCCGATCTACCTTCTCCTCCGGAGGTGGATGTTTCTTTGCTTTCACCCCTTCAAAGAATTTCTTCACTTCTTCTCGCGCGATCTCGGCGTTCTCCTCCTGGGTCCTCTCGTATGGTAACTTCTCTGGAGTCTTCAGAGAAGGACCGAATCTGTATGTCCTCCCGCCTCTGGTTGTACTGCTAGACGCCGACCAAGCAGACGTAGCGGTTGTCTTCCTTACTTGCTTAAGCGGCGGAGGAGAAGGACTACGACGCGCCGGAGCAGCTGGAGCGGCGGCAGGTCTCTTCCGCCCTTGCTGACGAGGCGGAGAAGGAGGAGGCGGGCTGCTCGGGCGCGTCGGTGCAGGCGGAGAAGGAGGTGGAGTGCCGCCGCGCGCCGGAGAAGGAGCCGGCCGAGGGCCCTGATCGTCACTCGTCGGAGGAGGAGGAGGCGGTGGAGGCGGAGTGCCCTGACTCGCCGGAGGAGGAGGAGGAGGCGGTGGCGTCCAGTTCGGAAGGTTGATGAGGTCCTTCCGCCATAGGCATGGAGTCTTCAGAGCAGACCCCAGCCGAGTCTCCCCTTCACCGGTAGGGTGGTCAAGCTGGAGGTCCTCAAATCCCTCCGTTATCTCATCCACCATCACCCTAGCATATCCTTCTGGAATCGGCCGGCAGTGAAAAGTTGCGCTGGGTTCAGTAGGATAAACAGAGCCAACAGCCGCCTTGAACTTCAAATTCATCCATTGCGTCATAAGGTGGAAATTTTGAGACTCCGTGATAGCATCCACGGGATAGTTGGCAGGAGCCGTCAAGGCATGCTGTAGCTGAAGCAGCTCGGTGGAAGCCACGCTGCTTCTGCGCTGAGATGGCGGGGTAGCTTCGGGGGAGGCTTCGGAGTACGTTTGCTGCGATTTGCTTCTCGTTCCTCTATCGCGTCCACCCTTGCTTGCAGCGCCTGCATTTGGGTCTGCTGCACTTTTTTCCTCCTCTCATGGGATTTGTAACCACCTGCGTCCGGAAACCCAACCTTCCACGGAACGGAGCCTGGCGTGCCTCGTGTCCGTCCAGGGTGCTCAGGATTCCCGAGGGCCATTGTGAGCTCGTCGTTCTCTCTGTCTGGAAAGAACGTCCCTTCCTGCGCTGCTTCGATATACTGCTTAAGCTTACTGACTGGTATGTCCATTTGATCGTTCGTCCAAATGCACTTCCCTGTTTCAGGGTCCAGGGTTCCGCCAGCCCCGAAGAACCAAGTCCGGCAATGGTCTGGCCAGTTATTTGTCTCTGGTTCGATCCCTTTATGAACCAGATCATTCTCACTCTTGGACCACTTAGGCCGGGCTACGAGGTAGCCACCTGACCCCGTGCGATGGTGAAGCTTCTTCTTCGCAGCATTTTGCTTGTTTGTCGCCGACATCTTCTTACTCTTTTCTGATGTCTTGTGGGCCACAAATGCGGGCCAGTGATCTCTGATCTTCTCATATCTGCCATTGAATTCTGGTGTCTTATTTTTTTCGACAAACTTATTCAGCTCTTTCTTCCACCTCCTGAATAGTTCTGCCATCCTCTTCAGAGCAAAAGACTTGATTAATTTCTCTTTAACTGGGTTCTCTGGATTATCCTCAGGCGGTAGGGTGAAATTTGACTTTAGCTCAGTCCAAAGATCATTTTTCTGCATATCATTGACATAAGACACCTCAGGGTCTTCTGTAGCTGGCTTAAACCATTGCTGGATGCTTATCGGGATCTTGTCCCTAACCAGAACCCCGCACTGAGCAACAAATGCGCTCTTTGTCCCACCTCGGTACTAAAGGGTGACCAGTACTACAGTTGCTTAGTAAGCTATTTTTTAGTCCCACCTCGCCAAGAGAGAGGGACTAGGAGCGGTTTATAAGCTCCGAGTGCAGAGACGATGAAGAAGAGGCTCAATGCTCACGTTGCTTAGCTTCAAGCCTTCAGGAATATGGTAGATTGCACGGAGCTATGCGCAGTGCAGTTTACACTATTCCGAAAGGCTTGAAGCAAATTAACGAGCATTGCACCTCTTTTTTATTTTTAATAACTTATTACAACTCCGGACTTCTTCTGTTATGGCAAAAACTAATTGCACGTCGGCATTTCTTTTTTTTAAACTTTGGTTATAACTCCAGACTTTGACCATCAAGTTTTGCAGAAAAGAAAAAAATAGCAGAAAAGAAAAAAACTATAGCTGAAAAGAAAAAAACTATATAAAAAAATTACTCAGAAATAAATAGAACAAAATAAATATAGCAAAAAAGAAAAAACTACTCAGAAATAATTAGAAGAAAAATAAAGCAAAAAAGAAAAAAAATATATTTGCTATTTTTCAATCGTTTACAAAATGACCGTGAAATTGAAAATCACTACAAAATGAACTCTGAAAATGTTGAATTTTGGCAAACTAGATGAAAAACTACTCACAAATAAATAGAAGAAAATAAATATAACAGAAAAGAAAAAACTATACAAAAAACTATGCAGGAATAAATAGAAAAAAATAAAGCAGAAAAGAAAAAAAACTATAAAAAAATTGGGGCGCTGCCCTGTGGGCCTGCTAGGCCACGGGCGTGCAATTACAGGCCTTAAAGGCCCAGCAGACTCACAGGACAGCGCGCAGAATTTAGGCCACAAGCCTGCTATATAGAGAAGTTCGAAGAGGTAGCCGCGGCTGGGTTTATAAATTAGTGCGGCTGCCCTTTGCCCGGCGAGGTGGGACTAAACTTTGGGGTGGCAGCACGAGGCCTTTAGTACCGGTTGGTGGCTCCAACCGGTACTAAAGACCACCCTTTAGTACCGGTTGGAGCCACCAACCGGTACTAAAGGCCTGCTCTTCCCGCCTCTTTGCCTGGCCAAAGTTGGCCTTTAGTACCGGTTGGTGGCTCCAACCGGTACTACACTGGTAAAAAAGGGCCTATAGTCCCGGTTCAGGAACCGGGACTAAAGTGTCGGTACTAATACCTCCACCCTTTAGTCCCGGTTCAATCCAGAACCGGGACTAAAGGCCCTCCACGTGGGCAGTGCGCAGAGCCCAGTCAGGAGACCCTTTGGTCCCGGTTGGTGCCACCAACCGGGACCAAAGGGTCTCCTGACTGGGCTCTGCGCACTGCCCACGTGGAGGGCCTTTGGTCCCGGTTGGTGGCGCCAACCGGGACCAATAGGCATCCACGCGTCAGCACTTCTGTGGCTGGGGTTTTTGTTTTTTTTTTGAAAGGGGGGGGGTTGGGGGTTTTAGGGGGTTAATTTAGGTGTTTCATATATTGTGTTAGCTAGTTATAATTAATAGAGAGAAGTGTCCTCTGTTATGTCTGTGCTTGGTCGACGCTACGTACTATACATACGTATATAGAGAGGACTAGACACGCTAGCTAGCTAGTAAGAAAACGAAGAAAACAGAAGATCGTCATGAACATATATGCATATATACAGAGAGAAGTGATATCGACCACCTCTCCTTCTCCGAGAGATTGGTCGAACAACAAGTTCTCGTATATCTATCTGACACTACCGGCTACATATATACAGTAATTAACTCTTACAAATATAATCATACGGACTCAGGGTTAACATAGAATTCTCCGTCTTCAGGGATCACGTGGTCAAGAAAGAATGCCGCCAATTCCTCTTGAATTCCTCGCATGCGAGCTGGTGCTAGGAGTTCATCCCGCTTCCGAAACATCTAATTTAAAGAAGGGGGTCAATACATATATATATGAATGAATGAAACTCAACACAAATGATGGTAATAAAATAAAATTGTGAATGTTGTTATTTACGTACTTCATATTGTTCGTCAGTGTAGCCCCGCTCACAGGTCGTGTGGCGGATGGACTCGCAAACATAGTAACCACAGAAATCATTCCCTTGTTGCTGCCACAACCACTTTACAAGAAATAGAGGTTAATCAAACTGATAAGCAAGAATGCCAAATGGTATTGATGAAACTAGCGCTTGAATGACTAGTAGATGCGCTTAAAATGCTACTATAGCTAGTACTTACTTTCGGGTGTCTAAATTGCAGCTCCTTCGGCAGTCCCGGAGCTTTTCTGGTGAATTTTCTCCAAACCCTGCCAGACAAAGAAAACAATTACTTGATATATCAGGAAATGAACAAAGTTGCTGATATGGTGGATAATGATCGATTTAACTTACTTCTCGAGTATTTGAGTCATGTCTGCATAGTCCTTGGGATCTTTTCGTCTTGAGTCTAAGACGGTTACTAGTCCCTGCTCAAGCTTAATATGTAGGAGAATATAGTGGAAACTGCACACGCATGCATAACTCATCAATTACATTACTATAACCTTGACTAATATATAAGGGAAACCGAATGCGCACAAGACAGTAACACTCACTTGAAGTTGTAAGGAAAGAGTATTATATCTTTGTTTTGATTTATTATCAACGATTCTAGCATGCTGGCCTCGGTTTCTGCGGCATGAAATTTAACCTGAGTTGCATCTATGAGATTTGTGTTAATGAACCCAATATCACCGACTTGTCTTTTCTTCAATTCGATGATCTTCAATCTGCATAATATAGTGAGGATGATTATAAATACATGCAATGAAAGAGCTAAGCTATATAGAGAAACTTAATGACAGAAGTAGTACTACTTACAGACAGTAGCAGGTGACAGTTGCTTTATCGAGGGCCAATTGATTGAAGAACTGATAGAGCTCCTCAAATGGAACAGGCAACAGATCAATTCCAACGAGGTCATGCTCCGGTTTAACTCTCGCATACAAAGTACTCCTCCCCCCAGAGTCTCTGCAGATTTTCAAGTACCAATCATGCAATCTTCGCATCATCGTTGATAGAGATCTTTCATCTTTGACGAGAGGCTTCCCGTACTCGTATCTTTGTATCTGCACGTCCATGGGGTCATAATGTACTTCGTCGGGCAGGTAATCTGCAGGATTGCTATAACCGGGCACCATCCTCGGATCATTATCGACGTTGTGGCTAGGCACCTTGAGCGGGGGGCACGATTGCTTCGCTTGTTCGCCGAGCTGGGCAATTTGTTTCCCAGCTCGTCGTTGTTTCAGCCTTTGATCACTGACAGTACTTCCCGACCGCTCCGCTTCAGCAAATTCCTTTCCAATAATGCGGTCATAGTTTCCTTTCGGCGAATCAGACTTCGGTGGTTTTGTCAGGGCAGCCAGAGTGCGCTTCACTTTCACCCGATCTACCTTCTCCTCCGGAGGTGGATGTTTCTTTGCTTTCACCCCTTCAAAGAATTTCTTCACTTCTTCTCGCGCGATCTCGGCGTTCTCCTCCTGGGTCCTCTCGTATGGTAACTTCTCTGGAGTCTTCAGAGAAGGACCGAATCTGTATGTCCTCCCGCCTCTGGTTGTACTGCTAGACGCCGACCAAGCAGACGTAGCGGTTGTCTTCCTTACTTGCTTAAGCGGCGGAGGAGAAGGACTACGACGCGCCGGAGCAGCTGGAGCGGCGGCAGGTCTCTTCCGCCCTTGCTGACGAGGCGGAGAAGGAGGAGGCGGGCTGCTCGGGCGCGTCGGCGCAGGCGGAGAAGGAGGTGGAGTGCCGCCGCGCGCCGGAGAAGGAGCCGGCCGAGGGCCCTGATCGTCACTCGTCGGAGGAGGAGGAGGCGGTGGAGGCGGAGTGCCCTGACTCGCCGGAGGAGGAGGAGGAGGCGGTGGCGTCCAGTTCGGAAGGTTGATGAGGTCCTTCCGCCATAGGCATGGAGTCTTCAGAGCAGACCCCAGCCGAGTCTCCCCTTCACCGGTAGGGTGGTCAAGCTGGAGGTCCTCAAATCCCTCCGTTATCTCATCCACCATCACCCTAGCATATCCTTCTGGAATCGGCCGGCAGTGAAAAGTTGCGCTGGGTTCAGTAGGATAAACAGAGCCAACAGCCGCCTTGAACTTCAAATTCATCCATTGCGTCATAAGGTGGAAATTTTGAGACTCCGTGATAGCATCCACGGGATAGTTGGCAGGAGCCGTCAAGGCATGCTGTAGCTGAAGCAGCTCGGTGGAAGCCACGCTGCTTCTGCGCTGAGATGGCGGGGTAGCTTCGGGGGAGGCTTCGGAGTACGTTTGCTGCGATTTGCTTCTCGTTCCTCTATCGCGTCCACCCTTGCTTGCAGCGCCTGCATTTGGGTCTGCTGCACTTTTTTCCTCCTCTCATGGGATTTGTAACCACCTGCGTCCGGAAACCCAACCTTCCACGGAACGGAGCCTGGCGTGCCTCGTGTCCGTCCAGGGTGCTCAGGATTCCCGAGGGCCATTGTGAGCTCGTCGTTCTCTCTGTCTGGAAAGAACGTCCCTTCCTGCGCTGCTTCGATATACTGCTTAAGCTTACTGACTGGTATGTCCATTTGATCGTTCGTCCAAATGCACTTCCCTGTTTCAGGGTCCAGGGTTCCGCCAGCCCCGAAGAACCAAGTCCGGCAATGGTCTGGCCAGTTATTTGTCTCTGGTTCGATCCCTTTATGAACCAGATCATTCTCACTCTTGGACCACTTAGGCCGGGCTACGAGGTAGCCACCTGACCCCGTGCGATGGTGAAGCTTCTTCTTCGCAGCATTTTGCTTGTTTGTCGCCGACATCTTCTTACTCTTTTCTGATGTCTTGTGGGCCACAAATGCGGGCCAGTGATCTCTGATCTTCTCATATCTGCCATTGAATTCTGGTGTCTTATTTTTTTCGACAAACTTATTCAGCTCTTTCTTCCACCTCCTGAATAGTTCTGCCATCCTCTTCAGAGCAAAAGACTTGATTAATTTCTCTTTAACTGGGTTCTCTGGATTATCCTCAGGCGGTAGGGTGAAATTTGACTTTAGCTCAGTCCAAAGATCATTTTTCTGCATATCATTGACATAAGACACCTCAGGGTCTTCTGTAGCTGGCTTAAACCATTGCTGGATGCTTATCGGGATCTTGTCCCTAACCAGAACCCCGCACTGAGCAACAAATGCGCTCTTTGTCCGGAGGGGTTCAATAGGTTGGCCGTCGGGCGCGATTGCTATGATCTCAAACTTTTCATCCGAGCTCAACTTTTTCTTCGGGCCTCGTCTCTTTACCGAAGTTGTGCTCGATTCGGAGGGCTAGAAAAAAGAACAAAGACTTAATTAATATGTGTACATACCAAAACAATGAATGCATCAATCAGCTAGTCAGCATAGGCTTAACTAATATATATACCTGGCCGGACTCGGTTCGGTCACCGGAGCCGTCATCACGGTCTCCTTCTTGCACCGGCATTGGGTCACCGGAGCCGTCCTCATGTTCTTCTTCTTGCACCGGCATTAGGTCACCGTAGCCAGCTTGTTCACCCTGTCCTTCCAGACCATCGGTTTCGTTGAGAAACAACGAGATGGCATCACTTCCTTCTGCGATTATGTCCCTCAACAACGCTTCTTTTGTTGCTTCGTCTAGGGCGGTGTCCATAGTTTCTACAAATATTTACAACATGGCAATTATTATTCAAACATGATAGATGGATATATTAGTGCCAAACGTAGAACTAGCTAGCTACCTAATCATAGTAAGCTATCGGGAGGGGGTATATATCGACAACGACGACACTACATCTATGTCCCTCGACGACCCTCGTTCCCGATAAAAAAAAGAGGAAGAAGAAGAAAAATAAGAGGAGAAGATCTCCTCTATTCTTTCTTCTCCTCTTTTTTTCTTCTTCCTCTTCTTTTTTTATCCTCTTCTTCCTCTCATGTTCGATAGGATCGCCGAGGGGTCGGGAGGTTGCGTAGTGTCTCAGGATTCAACAAAACCATGTCTTCATCATTAGGCGAAAGTAACATGTGCATGATGGTATGAAGCTCTTCAAAGTTGTTCTGGAACGGACTCCCAGATAGGATAATCCGCCTTTTGGTACAAAGTTCAGCAAGAGCCTTCCGAATATCGCTATTTGGAAGGCCTTTGCTGAATTGGTACCAAAAGGCGGATTATTCTATCCGGGACTCCATTCCAAAACAACTTTGCAGAACTTCGTACCAACATGCCCTGGTTACTTCCGGCTAATGATGAAGGCATGGATTTCTTCAATACTTTGACACTAGGAAACCTCTCTCGACCCCTCGAACCCTCGACGACCCTGGAACCCCCGACCCCTAGACGACCCTCTTCTTCCTCTCATGTTCAAGAGGATCGCCGAGGGGTCGGGAGGTTGCCTAGTGTCAAAGGATTAAACAAAACCATGTCTTCATCATTAGGCGAAAGTAACATGTGCATGATAGTACGAAGCTCTTCAAAGTTGTTCTGGAACGGAGTCCCAGATAGGATAATTCGCCATTTGGTACAAAGTTCAGCAAGAGCCTTCCGAATATCGCTATTTGGAAGGCCTTTGCTGAATTCGTACCAAAAAGCGGATTATTCTATCCGGGACTCCATTCTAGAATAACTTTGCAGAACTTCGTACCAACATGCCCTGGTTACTTCCGGCTAATGATGAAGGCATGGATTTATTCAATACTTTGACACTAGGAAACCTCTCTCTACTTCCGGCTAATAAGAAGAAGAAGAAGAAGAAGAAGAAGAAGAAGAAAAGAAGAAAAAAAAGAGGAGAAGAAGAAAGGAATAGTGGAGAAAAGAGAAAATAGAATATATTCTATTTTCTTTTCTTCTCCACTATTCCTTTCTTCTTCTCCTCTTCTTTTTCTTCTTTTTTCTTCTTCTTATTTATTTCTCCTCTTCTTTTCTGTAGAGGAAACCCTAAATAGCTAGCAAGTTTCGTGGGTGTGAGATACATGTGGCCTTCGGTGTCGGACACTACATCCACGTCCCACAAGTGACGTGGGCGTCGAAGCCCGCGCCACTTGTGGGATGTGGGTGTAGTGTCCGACACCGACGGTACATGTATCTCACACCGACGATACTTTCTATTTAGGGTTTCTCCTCTACCGCTCCTCGACCTCTCGACGACCCTCGTTCCCGATAAAATAAAGAGGAAGAAGAAGAAGAAAAAAGAAGAGAAGAAAGAATAGAGGAGAAGACTTCCTCTTCTTCCTCTCCTCTTCTTCTCCCTCTTCTTCCCCTTCTTCCTCGCCTCTCTCATGAATGTCCGACGTTCTCAACCCCCCCCACGTGTCGAAGAAAAAAAAGAAGAAAAAAAAGAGGAGAAGAAGAAAGGAATAGTGGAGAAGAAGAGAAAATAGAAAGTATTCTATTTTCTCTTCTTCTCCTCTATTCCTTTCTTCCTCTCCTCTTCTTTTTCTTCTTTCTTCTTCTTCTTATTTATTTCTCCTCGTCTTCCTCTCCCCTCTTCTTCTCCTTTCTTCCTCTTCTTATTTCCTTTTTCCTCTCATTCTTTTTCTTCTTCTTCCTTTCTTAAAAATACATGAAGTAGTATTGCTTGTTTTTTTAAAATAATGATCAAATATAAATTTTAGAAAAAAGTAAAGGTTTTCCCTAATTCATTGTTCATATGAATATACAAACATTTGAACATATCATCATATATATTAACATACATTTTCTTTGCATATGCATATGAACATACATACATACATTTTTCTTTCATATGAACATACATACATACATTTTCTAAAAATCTGAACATACATACATATAAACATACATACATACATTTTCTAAAAATCTGAACATAAACATACATACATATGAACATACATACATACATATAAACATAACATACATACACAAAAAATTCTAAAAATCTGCCTAAAAAAATTATATGAAAAAAGCATACATCATCCATCCATCCATATAATGAACATATACATCATCCATATCCATCCATATAATCAACATATGCATATGAAAAAAAATTATATGAAAAGGATCGAGGGGACAGGGAGGAAAGGGGGTCGCCGGAGCCGGACCGAACGGGGAGGAGGGGCGGCGTCGAGGCAGGGGCGGCAGTGGGGGCGGGCGCCGGCGACGACGACAATGGTGGGGGTGGGCCGGGGCGCAGGGGCGCGGCCGTGCGTGCTCGGGGACGGGGCAGGGGCACGGGGCGGCGGCCGGCGTGGGCTCGGGCGCGAGGATGGCGGCGGCGACCGCTACGAGGAGCGCGCGTGCGGCGGCGACGGCGACGAGGAGCGCGCGAGCGATTTGGGCAGCCTGGCGGCGGGGGTAACTGGCGACGGGAGGCGAGGGAGATGTGAAATTTTCACAAGTCCTGGTTATATAGCAAGGGCATTGGTCCCGGTTCGTGGCACCAACCGGGACCAATGCCACCCTTTAGTCCCGGTTGGTGCCACCAACCGGGACCAAAGGCCAATTTTCGGCAGCCCAAAGGGCGGGAAGCGGCGGCCTTTGGTCCCGGTTGGTGGCACCAACCGGGACTAAAGGGTGGCATTGGTCCCGGTTGGTGCCACGAACCGGGACCAATGCCCCCTTTAGTCCCGGTTGGAGCCACCAACCGGGACCAATGCCCTTGTGCTGCCCGCGCCCATAAGTTTAGTCCCACATCGCTAGTTGAGAGCGGCCGGCACTGGTTTATAAGGTCTGCTGCCTCTTCCCTCCCGAACTCCTCTGAATAGCAGGCCTATGGGCCTAATTTGACACTGCTTTGCCTGTGGGCCTATTGGGCCTTCTGCGGGCCTGAATCCTGGCCCATGTAGGGTTTCTAGTCGTATTCAGGTCGTGGAGGCCCAGTAGGTGGCATTTTTTTGGTTTTTTCTTTTTTATTTCTATATTTTTTTGGTTTTTTATTTTTTTATTTCTACTTAAAACTAAATACTTACAGTTTTTTAGTGATTTCTTTTTGCTTTTAGGTCACAAAAATTATAAATTTTTTGTTAGTGCCATTAGTTTTAAATTTTAAATAGTTTAAATTTGAATTTTTAAAAATTTGTGTGAATTACTAGTTTATGAATAACTTTACTATAAAATTAGAATTTTTTTCTATTTATTTTTTATTTCTACTTAAAACTAAATACTTACAGTTTTTTAGTGATTTCTTTTTGCTTTTAGGTCACAAAAATTATAAACTTTCTGTTAGTGCCATTAGTTTTAAATTTTAAATAGTTTAAATTTGAATTTTTAAAAATTTGTGTGAATCACTAGTTTATGAATAACTTTACTATAAAATTAGAATTTTTTTCTTCTTTGCTATTTATTTTTATGAATCACTAGTTTGTGAATCACTAGTTTATTTCTATTTAAAATTAGAATAACTTTACTATTGATTTTAGGTCACACAAATTATATTCTTTTTGCTATTGAAGAATATTATAGTTTTATTTTAGTTGATCATAACATAATATTTTAATTGATTGTTTTTATTTTCATAAAAGTTTTGTAGTTCATTCTGTTTGCTATTAATTCATTCTTTGAGCTAAATGACTCTGAAATTGGAAAGCATTTCAAAATGAACTCTGAAAAGGTTGAAAGTTGGCATGGTATCATCATTTCACCCACATAGCATGTTCCAAAAAGTAGAGAGGGTTACGACAAAAACTTGATGCACTTCATGTACAAAATGGACAATCACTTTCGAAGTATCAAAGTTTCGAACCATAAGACATGAAAGCATTTCAAATGAACTCTGAAAAAGTTGAAAGTTGGGATGGTATCATAATTTCACCCACATAGCATTTGCTTATTGCGGGAGAAAGTCTTCACTTTTTCTTTGCTTGTGTCATTTGCTTATTGCGCCGTAACCATGGATAATCTTCATTGTTTATCAGGATGCTTGGGTCAGCCTTGACATTGAAGGGAGGAATTTCATGAAACTTTTCATAATCTTCAGACATGTCTGTCTTGCCGTCCACTCCCAGGATGTCCCTTTTTCCTGAAAGAACTATGTGGCGCTTTGGCTCATCGTATGATGTATTCGCTTCCTTATCTTTTCTTTTTCTCGGTTTGGTAGACATGTCCTTCACATAGATAACCTGTGCCACATCATTGGCTAGGACGAACGGTTCGTCAGTGTACCCAAGATTTTTCAGATCCACTGTTGTCATTCCGTACTGTGGGTCTACCTGTACCCCGCCGCCTAACAGATTAACCCATTTGCTACTTAAACAAAGGGACCTTAAAATCAGGTCCATAGTCAAGTTCCCATATGTCCACTATGTAACCATAATATGTGTCCTTTCCGCTCTCGGTTGCTGCATCAAAGCGGACACCGTTGTTTTGGTTGGTGCTCTTTTGATCTTGGGCGATCGTGTAAAATGTATTCCCATTTATCTCGTATCCTTTGTAAGTCAATACAGTCAAAGATGGTCCCCTGGACAACAAGTACAACTCATCACAAACAGTGTTGTCACCTCTGAGACGTGTTTCCAACCAACTGCTGAAAGTCGTGATGTGTTCACATGTAATCCAGTCGTCGCACTGCTCCGGGTGTTTGGAGCGCAGACTGTTCTTGTGTTCATCGACATACGGGGTCACCAAGGTAGAGTTCTGTAGAACTGTGTAGTGTGCTTGAGACCAAGAATATCCGTCCCTGCATATCATTGAGTCTCTTCCAAGAGTGCCTTTTCCAGTCAGTGTCCCCTCATACCGCGATTTAGGGAGACCTATCTTGTTAAGGCCAGGAATGAAGTCAACACAAAACCCGATAACATCCTCTGTTTGATGGCCCATGGAGATGCTTTCTTCTGGCCTAGCGCGGTTACGGACATATTTCTTTAGGACTCCCATGAACCTCTCAAAGGGGAACATATTGTGTAGAAATACGGGCCCCAGGATGACAATCTCGTTGACTAGATGAACTAGGACGTGCGTCATGATATTGAAGAAGGATGGTGGGAACACCAGCTCGAAACTAACAAGACATTGCGCCACATCACTCCTTAGCCTTGGTACGATTTCTGGATCGATCACCTTCTGAGAGATTGCATTGAGGAATGCACATAGCTTCACAATGGCTAATCGGACGTTTTCCGGTAGAAGCCCCCTCAATGCAACCGGAAGCAGTTGCGTCATAATCATGTGGCAGTCATGAGACTTTAGGTTCTGAAACTTTTTCTCTGGCATATTTATTATTCCCTTTATATTCGACGAGAAGCCAGTCGTGACCTTCATACTGAGCAGGCATTCAAAGAAGATTTCTTTCTCTTCTTTAGTAAGAGCGTAGCTGGCAGGACCTTTATACTGCTTCGGAGGCATGCCGTCTCTTTCGTGCAAACGTTGCAGGTCCTCTCGTGCCTCAGGTGTATCTTTTGTCTTCCCATACACGCCCAAGAAGCCTAGCAGGTTCACGCAAAGGTTCTTCGTCACGTGCATCACGTCGATTGAGGAGCGGACCTCTAGGTCTTTCCAGTAGGGTAGGTCCCAAAATATAGATTTCTTCTTCCACATGGGTGCGTGTCCCTCAGCGTCATTCGGAACAGCTAGTCCACCGGGACCCTTTCCAAAGATTACGTAGTGTAAATCATTGACCATAGCAAGCACGTGATCACCGGTGCGCATGGCGGGCTTCTTCCGGTGATCTGCCTCGCCTTTGAAATGCTTGCCTTTCTTTCGACATTGATGGTTGGTCGGAAGAAATCGACGATGGCCCAGGTACACATTTGTCCTGCATTTGTCCAGGTATATACTTTCAGTGTCATCTAAACAGTGCGTGCATGCGTGGTATCCTTTGTTTGTCTGTCCTGAAAGGTTACTGAGAGCGGGCCAATCGTTGATGGTCACGAACAACAACGCCTTAAGGTTAAATTCCTCCTGTCTGTGCTCATCCCACGTACGTACACCGTTTCCATTCCACAGCTGTAAAAGTTCTTCAACTAATGGCCTTAGGTACACATCAATTTCGTTGCCGGGTTGCTTAGGGCCTTGGATGAGAACTGGCATCATAATGAACTTCCGCTTCATGCACATCCAAGGAGGAAGGTTATACATACATAGAGTCACGGGCCAGGTGCTGTGATTGCTGCTCTGCTCCCCGAAAGGATTAATGCCATCCGCGCTTAAAGCAAACCATACATTCCTTGGGTCCTTTGCAAACTCATCCCAGTACTTTCTCTCGATTTTTCTCCACTGCGACCCGTCAGCGGGTGCTCTCAACTTCCCATCTTTCTTTCGGTTCTCACTGTGCCATCACATCAACTTGGCATGCTCTTCGTTTCTGAATAGACGTTTCAACCGTGGTATTATAGGAGCATACCACATCACCTTCGCAGGAACCCTCTTCCTGAGGGGCTTGCCGTCAACATCACCAGGGTCATCTCGTCTGATCTTATACCGCAACGCACCGCATACCGGGCATTCGTTCAGATCCTTGTAGACACCGCGGTAGAGGATGCAGTCATTAGGGCATGCATGTATCTTCTCCACCTCCAATCCTAGAGGGAATACGACCTTCTTTGCTGCGTATGTACTGTCGGGCAATTCGTTATCGTCTGGAAGCTTCTTCTTCAATATTTTCAGTAGCTTCTGAAATCCTTTGTCAGCCACAGCATTCTCTGCCTTCCACTGCAGCAATTCCAGTACGGTACCGAGCTTTGTGTTGCCATCTTCGCAATTGGGGTATAACCCTTTTTGTGATCCTCTAACATGCGATCGAACTTCAGCTTCTCCTTTTGACTAATGCATTGCGTCCTTGCATCGACAATGACCCGGCGGAGATCATCATCATCGGGCACATCGTCTGGTTCCTCTTTATCTTCAGCAGCTTCACCCGTGGCAGCATCATTGGGCACATCGTCTGGTTCCTCTTGATCTTCACCAGCTCCCCCCGTTGCAGCATCACCGTATTCAGGGGGCACATAGTTGTCATCGTACTCTTCTTCTTCGCCGTCTTCCATCATAACCCCTATTTCTCCGTGCCTCGTCCAAACATTATAGTGTGGCATGAAACCCTTGTAAAGCAGGTGGGAGTGAAGGATTTTCCGGTTAGAGTAAGACCTCGTATTCCCACATTCAGTGCATGGACAACACATAAAACCATTCTGCTTGTTTGCCTCAGCCGCATCGAGAAACTCATGCACGCCCTTAATGTACTCGCGGGTGTGTCTGTCACCGTACATCCATTGCCGGTTCATCTGCGTGCATTATATATAATTAAGTGTCCAAATTAATAGAAGTTCATCATCACATTAAAACCAAAGTGCATACATAGTTCTCATCTAACAACATATAGCTCTCCAGAGCATCTAATTAATTAAACCATACATTGAAACTATGTAAAACATTTCAATGCGAAAACAAATGCGATCATAATCGCAACCAAGGTAACAATTGATCCAACGGCATAATGATACCAAGCCTCGGTATGAATGGCATATTTTCTAATCTTTCTAATCTTCAAGCGCATTGCATCCATCTTGATCTTGTGATCATCGACGACATCCGCAACATGCAACTCCAATATCATCTTCTCCTCCTCAATTTTTTTTATTTTTTCCTTCAACAAATTGTTTTCTTCTTCAACTAAATTTAACCTCTCGACAATAGGGTCGGTTGACATTTCCGATTCACATACATCCTAGATAAATAAAATCTATGTCACGTTGGTCGGCATAATTTTCATAAACAATAAATGAACCAATAGTTATGAAGATAATATACATACCAAATCCGAATCATAGACAGGACGAGGGCCGACGGGGCGGATACCAAAACCATCGCACTATATAAGATGCAATAATAAATGTAAGAAAATGATACAAGTATCTATCTAAACAGACAAGTAAGAATATTTTTCCTTTCAGAAAGAAGATAAGAACAAGAGGCTCACCACGGTGGTGTCGGTGATGAGATCAGCGCGGGTGATCGACGGCGGTGAAGACGGGGACGGGGCGTGACGGACCGCTAAATCTAGACAAATCTCGAGGAAAATGGAGCTTGGAGGTCGAGCTTCGAGAGGAGAAAGTTTAAGTAGTGTGGCTCGGGCATTCCATCGAACACCTCATGTGCATAGGAGGTGAGCTAGAGCACCACAAACCCCTCCCCTCGCCGGCCAGAGAAAAACAGAGCACTCCAGTGCTCTGCTCGCGGGCGAGGGTATATATAGACACCTCACTGGTCCCGGTTTGTGGCAAGAACCGGGACTAAAGGGGAGCCTTTGGTCCCGGTTCAGGCCACCAACCGGGACCAATGGTGGTGGGCCAGGAGCGAGGCCCATTGGTCCCGGTTCGTCCCACCAACCGGGACCAAAAGGTCCAGACGAACCGGGACCAATGGCCCACGTGGTACGGCCGCCCCCTGGGCTCACGAACCGGGACCAATGCCCACATTAGTCCCGGTTCTACACTGAACCGGGACTAATGGGCTGAGCCGGCCTGGACCATAGCCCTGTTTTCTACTAGTGCTAAAGGCCTCTCCTATATATACAACACTTGCGAAAATTCAGTTAGATCTCCCCACTTCTTTCTTTTCAACCTCTCGCACGCGCCCGTCGCCCGTCGTCGCCGCCGCCGCCCGTCGTCCGTCGTCGTCGTCGTCCCCGCCGCCGCCCGTCGTCGTCGCCGTCTCGCGCCGCCGCCCCGAACGCCGCGCACCGCCGTCCGCCGTCGTTCCGCCGCGGTCCCGTACGTACGTCTCTCGCTCTCCTCGCGTACCCGCCGCGCTGTCGTCCGTCGTCGTCGCACCCGGCCTGTACGCCGGCGCCCCCGCCCATACGTACGCCGCCCCCGCCCCGTACGCCGGCACCCCCGCTCGTACGTACGGGGCGGCGGGCCGCACACACACATACACACACATATGTACACACATATATACGTACACACACACACATTTTTTTTTACTTATTTTCTATTTTTTAGAAAAGTTAATTAGATGATCGAATGTTAGATGAATTAGCTAGATAGAAAATTGTCGAACTAGAGATTTGAACTAGTTGAATAATTAATATAACTAGTTTATTTTTAGTAAGAAAATTGTCGAACTAGTTTATTTAGGTATATGAGATTTGAACTAGTTCAATAATTAATATAACTAGTTTATTTTTAGTAAGAAAATTTAGGTATCTGAGATTTGATGATCTAAGTAAAATATTATTTGTTAATGCTTTTTTCTGTTTATTTAATTTTTTAGATATTTTGAGTTTATATAAATGTTAGATTAATGTCGAATGTTAGATGAATTAGATAGAAAAGTTAAATATATAGTAATGTCAATTGTTAGAGATGAATATAGTTAGATATATTAATGTCAAATGTTAGATGAATATATATTTGGCTAGATATTAATTAATGTTAGATAGTAATAGGTGTTTAATGTTTCACGTATATGAACATAGGAAATGTCATCTGACGACGAAAAAGATTTCATTATGTGCGAACACTGTGAAGACCAGCGCGGCCTGTGCGACAGAAATTTCCTTGTTGATGATAGGCGCTTCAGCATCAAGCTGGATGAGACATTCGAAGTTGATACAGTAAGTCACTTTGGCAATTATTATTTGAATGCAAAACTTATGCTTCATTTGCTTCAACTTATAATTTTAAATTTTCACTATTCTACTAGCGCATCCCCTGCCATGCAAGAATTTTTGTCTTGGATAAGATAGGTTTTAGTGCTATAGATGATATGGAGGTAAAGAGAGTTTACTTGAAGACGGAGCATGGGTATACTTTTAACGTCAAATTATATAATGGAGACACATACACCCATTTTGAATGCAAAACTTGGCAAGCACTATGCAAGGCTTATGCATTTGAGCCTGATATAGTTATCACCTTTGATATTCGTCCGGAAGATGATATTGAAAGTAATATAGACATCTGGGTCGATGTGCAAACGCCTCCAGTTCTACCATTATGTGAGTTTTTCTCAACCATGCATGCATATGTTTATGTCTTTGATACAGTTTATTCAAAAATAGTTGACAACTAATTTGTATTGTCAGCTTATTTCGGTTCAAGCAAACATGTCCGGCGCTTGGTAGACAGGACCTACTACTGCCCCGGGGCTCAACTAAACTGCGAGGAGATAAGTCATTATGTTTCATGGCTTGAGGATCTTAATACTGTCAAGACAAATATTTTTCCTGAACTTAGAAATGTTAGTACTCAAAACGTGCGACCAATGGTGATCGTATTGAACTACGGTCACATCTATAATCGAAAGATGGTAAGATTTTAACTATTTGTCCTTAATTAGTGCATCTTTTGCATACATTATTTTTGAAGCTAAACTTTCATTGCTTAGTATATTAATTACTATACGATGTTCTTCAACAGGGACTTCCGATGACAGTTGTGCCTCAGTGGATCGAGACTAAAGGTGACATGTCAATGGTTAGTTTACGGCCAAGATATCCTACATTGCACATGAGTGCATTCAGGATTTCTGAAAGCGAAGAATGCTTAATAGTGAAAGAGTGGAGCAAAATTGTTAACGATCGTAGAGAAGTACTAGGGGGCAGCAAGGAGAAGCGCAACCCAAGATTAGGAGACAGATTCATCTGCATGCTCCAGTATGATGAATCAGGAGAGCTATACATGTTCTATGCTATTCTACCTGAGAGGGAGCAGCAGGAGTAGCTAGCTACTAGTTCATGCTCTTAATTAGTACTTGTCTCATGTCCGTGTCCTGAACTTCGATGTTGGTGATGATTATGTTGAACTCGATGATATCTTTGCTTCTGTTACAAAGTGAATGTTTCCTCTTTAAGCTAGCCAGTGTTGGTGATGATTAGATAGTTAGCGGTAATGACTATGATGATTAAATAGTGGTATAATTAGACGACTACGATGATTTTTAGCTAGCTAGAGTTTATTTATTTATTAATATGCGATGATGATGATGATGATGATGATGATGACGACGACTACAACTCATTATAACATAAAATATTCCTAAATTAAATTGATAACACAAATTTAATTGAAAAATAAAAAATAAAACAAAAACATTTAGTACCGGTTGGTGTTACCAACCGGTACTAAAGGGCTCCCGCCCCCCGGAGCTGGCTTGTGCCATGTGGTTTCCCTGAACCGGTGCTAAAGGGGGGAGGGGCTTTAGTGCCGGTTACGGAACCGGCACTAAAGGGCCTTATGAACCAGTGCTATTGCCCGGTTCTGCACTAGTGGCGGACATCCTGACCAAATCACTTGGCCGTGTCCGGTTCCAGGAGCTACGCGACAAAGTCGGGATCAACGACATCAAGCTCCTTTGACAAGGTTGAGGGGGAGATTGTTGAGTCAACCATGGTCTTCGGACACATGCATGTTGCACCAACCGGCGGTAGCTTCCTTGACATGTAAGGAAGTAGTAATTACCTAGTAGTTTCCAGGAATGTGATGTGCATGTACGTAGTAGTTTCCTAGCAGTTTTCTAGACGTTTACTTGACTTGACCCGGGCTGACCTGTGGCCTATAAAAGGAGATGATCCCATCGGTTGTAGGCAGGCCATTCCAGTGCAATAACAATCAGCCACAAGAGCTCTTCCATATGCGTGTGTTCAGTGTAGAAGCATTGTTCAGCCACTAGTACTAGTAGTCTAGTACGTGAGCTCCGCTCCAACTCGATTGTGTGTGTGTAGCACCCAGTTCGTGTCCTCCTGTGCTAGTATAGCTAGACATCCGGCAGTAGCTCATCTCTAGACTGTAGTTGGGCTAACATTTTAGAAGCATCCTAGCGATATTCCAAACCTTGTAAGCCTCGGCAATCTTTTCATAAATACACATGCGGCCCGAGCAAAGGGTTTAATACTTCTCATCAAATCTTACACGGAGGAGTGGGTTGGCCCGCAGCAGCAGCAGCAGCAGCAGGGTCGTCGTCGTCGGGGAGCGGGATGGGGAACAGCTCCAGGAACTCTTCTTCTTGGAACTGTGACCACGGCTGGCCGCCGTCCTCCTCCAACTGCCTCCACCAGCCGTCATCGGAGAAAGGGAACGGCTCTTCGGGCTGCGGCCCCATGACGACCAGCTCGTCGTAGGAGTAGGGCCACGGCTCCGCCGGCTCCATGATCAGCTCGTCGTAGGGGTAGGGCTCCCGCGCCATGGACGCCGATGGAGATCGATCTCGCGCGCTTCTTCGAGTTGGATTGGATGGTGTGGTTCCTCGATCGATCTCCGGCCCTTTGGCTTCGCGTGGGGCTGCTGTATATATAAGCGGTGAGTCCGAGTCTGGCAAGGAGTCCAACTCAACCAGAAAAAAGGCCCAATATGTGGGCATGTTGCAGATTGAGTGGAGGACGTGCAGAGCCTAAAGCAGAATTTGCAAATTCTTCTCCGTGTCATGACTCATGAGGCTGGGCTTCCATACTATTTGCTACCTCAGCAATACTTACAGGGAATGGCTACAAATCAGTCAGCTGAATTTTTGGTTTGAGGTCAGTCAATTTTTGCACCGTTGGATGGAAAATCAATGGCCCACAGTCTTCTCCAACCTCTGGACACATCTCCTTCCTTCATTCATTCAGAAATCGATTGACGCTGAATTCGCATCAGCTGACTGATGTGTAGCTAAACTGATACTTACACTCTTTGCTAAAAAAAAGCAATACTTAAACTCGGCAAGTTTCTCAAAAAAAGAAAACTTACATTCGGCATATTTCTGAAACAACAAAAAAACTATATTCTGCATTCTTATATTAATAGTATTTTTTTACCTTGCATATATTACCATGTATATGACTCTTTTATTTTACCAAATCACTCCATGATTATAAGACGTGCATTGCACGTACTAGTATTAGTTTAGTTTATTACAGAGGGAGTAACATCAAAACTAATACCACATAAATAAAATATCCCAGACCAAATTTCTCTTCAACTTAAATGTTATTGTTCATATAAATTTTGAGCATCTATATGACTTTAAAGCACACACAACATAACCATAAATCCTTTTAAAGCAGAGAAAAGTGTTTGAAATTCGGGATAGCCCCAAAAAAGACAAAACCCAGTAAGTCGGACAGAGCCTAGCCCATTCTCACCGGCGGCAGAAGAGAGAATGGATGTTCACCATAAACCCTGGCGTCTGGCCAGTTTGCCGGTGCGCATCGATGGGACAGTGCATGTGACTCTGTCAAACTCGTCGACCATGTCGCGACCATGGTGCGCACTGGCCAGGGGCGTGAGGGAGAGATGACTTGCCGAGCATGAGGGGGCGATGGCGACACACATGACAGGAAGGCCCAACTCCTTTATGTAAGTCCCCAATCTCCTTTCTTTAGGTTTTCAGTAGTAATTCTAGGCAAAGGGCAGGGAACACGTATATGCTAGTAGCAGGTTAGTAGGTATATATGAGTTATCGACGACAAAATAATCGTCGTCGTTCCACATGACAGATTTATCCACGACCAAATTACTTATGGACCCGTTAGTGTAGACTAGTTTTGGAGTAGTGCATTGTCTCTTCGAACAATGATACAATAGTACATGTTTGCTTTTTTTTTACAGCAGTACATGTTTGCTAGTTCCATATACACCATAATATGTTACCTTTCATGTCAGTTATAGAGGAAACAACACTTTTTAACCAAGTAGCTAGGTAGGTAGCAGAGAAGAAACCACATGATACAAATTAATTATCCATAGCCACATGCACTACATCACAGGAAAGGTGATGCCGGCGTGCAAATAATCAACACGATCTTCACAAGCTTTAATCGTAGATAGCTCGTCGCTGGCACGTCGCGCCGTTGGTCTGCGGGATGGAAGCGGCTCCAGGCACTGAACTGCGACACTGAGCATGCAGTATATTTCTATGGCGGATTCAGCATCCGGGAGGGCAAGCCTGGAGTCCAACAGATCCCGCATGCACACAAAATTGTTCTTGGTGGCCAACGAGAGGGATGAGAGCAAATCGCCTGGATGAGATCCCATAAATAGCTCCAAAACGAGCACTCCGAAGCTGTATACATCACATTTCTCCGTCACGTTTTCTGTATATGCCAGCTCTGCAATTAATACAAATAAATTAGTGCATATGTTACAACTGAGAAGTTCAAAGTCCATCGTAGTCATTAGATTACATCAATCTTTCCATCTATGTACACATTTTGGCCAAAACTGCAAAAAATGGTAGATAAGGTTTTTAGTTTTGTTTACCTGGGGCAAGGTAGCCTTTCGTCCCAGCTAGCCTTGTGAGATTTTGGCCATAAATATTGAGTATTTTAGCCGTACCAAAGTCAGAGATGCATGCTCTAAATTCTTGATCAAGCAAAATATTGTTGCTTGTTATGTCTCTATGGACTATTGTTGATGAACAATCATGGTGCATGTATGCCAAAGCATGAACCACATCCAATACAATACATATCCGCCTTCTCCAATCCAATTCAATTGCCTTTTCATTGTCCTTCAACATTTTTGCCAAGTCTCCTCTCTTCATATATTCATAGATAAGGAACCTGCCTTGGCTAGAGGAACAATAACCGAAAAGTTGTACGATGTTTCGATGACGAATCTGCACCAATGCCTCAACTTCACGATTGAACAACTGCTCATTTACACAACACTCATCTTCTATCATGTGTATCTTCTTCACTGCAAATATTTCACCTGTTGCAAGTATAGCTTTATAGACAGATCCATATCCCCCGGTTCCTATGCAATGCATGTCGCTAAAATAGTTGGTTGCTTCAACTATTTGCTTGAACACATTTGCCCCATCAAAACTCCAAATAGAGAAGACTTTTTCTTGTGTTACTTTATCATTGTTGGTTTCCTTGGTTTTCTTTCTTTCATGCGAGAACATCAATATCATCACAATAAGAATAAGACATATCAGACCCAGAACAGGAGCTAGTACAAGTATTTTGTATCCTTTCCACTTGCCTCTTACACTATTACAAGGGGGTAATCCATTCACCACACCACATAGCTTCTTATTATGCATGAACCATTGGTTTGGAGCTCGTTGGAAGAGCTTACTATTCGGGACTGGCCCTTCCAATTCATTACAAGATACATCAATGGATGTCAAGCTTTCCATACTTTGAAATGATGATGGGATGGAGCCATTTAGTTCATTATGTGAAAGATTCAGACTTTCTAGCATGCTCAAACCACTAAGTTGGCTTGGTATTGCCCCAATAAATGAATTGTCACTTAAATCCAATTCGTATAAATTGCGCAATGACCCTAGCTCGGCATGGATGTCTCCTATGAAGTTATTGTGATTCAGCTTTAAAAGGCGAAGTTTCAAACAATGCTCAATTGAATATTGTACCGAACCATTTAGGTTATTTGATGACAAATCCAGTAACTCCAGACTGGACAGTGCTCCAATTTCTTGCGGAATACTTCCATGCAACAAATTGTTCGCGAGGCTCAAGTTGAACAATTTTTTCAGATTGCCTAGTGCACTTGGAATCTCTCCTTCAAGCTTGTTTGATGAAAGATCAAGTAACCCTAGTTGAGATAGTTGCCCCATACTTGCGGGTATTTCCCCCGTAAGGTTGTTGTTTGAGATTCGTAGCATCTGAAGATTATGACAATCCCCCCAGAGAAACGATAGTTGACCAAATAGATTGTTTGATCTCATATCCATGTAGACAAGATTTGGATACACCCCCATCTTGGAAATATCTCCTTCTATCTGATTCCTTTCAAGACGAACTCTAACTAGGCTTTTGCAGTTTATCAAACTTGACGGCAAAGGCCCATTGAGATTGTTGTCAAATGCGATTAATGTCTTGAGCATGCCGCCAACACACAAGCTTGGCGGCAAGGGACCAGAGAGATTGTTACCCTCAAATTGTATATGGTTGAGATTCATTAAGGTGCCAATTTCTTGTGGAACATGTCCGGAGAATTGGTTATCATCAAGGAATAATGTATTGAGCTTTGTCATATTTCCGAAGGTATTGGGGATGCAACCCATGAGTTTGTTTTTGTCAAGTTCCAAGTCTTCTAGATTCACCAAGTAACCTAGTTCTCGAGGAATACCCCCTGAAAGTTGGTTCCCCCCTAGGTTCAAGGTAGTAAGCTTTGTCAAGTTTCCCAAGGCATTGGGGATGGAACCAAAGAGTTTGTTTCTATGAAGTTCCAAGTCTTCTAGATTCACCAAGGACCCTAGTTCTCGGGGAACATGCCCGGAAAGTAGGTTATCATATAGGTACAACGTAGTGAGCTTGGTCAAATTTCCAAAGGTATTGGGGATGGAACCCAAGAGTTTGTTTTTGTAAAGTTGCAAGTCTTCTAAACTCACCAAGGAACCTAATTCTTTAGGAACATCTCCGGAGATTTGGTTACGGAAAAGGTACAAGGTAGTGAGCTTGTTCAAATTTCCAAACGTATCGGGGATGGAACCTGTGACTTGGTTGTTTTGAAGCAACAAATGTTCAAAATTCACCAAGAAACCTATTTCTCGCGAAACATGTCCAGAGAGTTGGTTGTCATATAGGGACAAGGTAGTGATATTGGTCAAATTTACAAAGGTATTGGGGATGGATCCCATGAGTGTGTTGTTGCTAAGATCCAACAATTCTAGATTTACCAGGGAACCTAGTTCTTGAGGAATATGCCCGGACAATTGGTTATTATATAGGGACAAGGCAGTGATATTGGTCAAGTTTCCAAAGGTATTGGGGATGGAACCCACTAATTGGTTGTTGTGAAGCAACAACACTTGCAAATTCACAAGATAACCTAGTTCTCGAGGAACATGTCCAGAGAATTGGTTACGATGAAGATACAAGGTAGTGAGCTTGGTCAAATTTCCAAAGGAACCGGGAATGGAACCCGTGAGTCTGTTTGTGGAAAGTTCCAAGTCTTCCAGATTCACCAAGGAACTTAGTTCTGGAGGAACATGTCCGGATAGTTGGTTATCCCATAGGTACAATCCAGTGATGTTAATCAAACTCCCAAAGGTATTGGGGATGGAACCCATGAGTTTGTTGCTGCTAAGTGCTAACTCCTCTAGTTTCACGATGTAACCTAGTTCTCGAGGAATATGTCCAGATAACTGATTACCATCAAGGTACAAGATGGTGAGCTCAGTGCAATTCCCTAGACTTGTTGGAATGGGGCCTGTGAGGTTGTTGGTGGAAAGATCTAACATTTTCAACTTGTTTAGGTAGCCTAGTTCAACGGGTATAGGACCAGACAAGTGGTTGTTTGACAAGTCCAACCCAACGAGACTCTCTAGGTGTTTTATTTGTCTCGGTATTGGACTGGAGAGTCCATTCCCATGGAGCAGGAGGTGGCGGAGGTTTGGCAAGGATGATGCTAAAGCAGGTGGAAAGGGGCCTCTTATCTGATTGTAGGGTAGTCGGATACTCGTGAGAGTATGCAACGCCGTGAAGTTGAGGGCCTTCAGCTCCGCTCTCAGCCGCAACCCCCGTAGAGAGATCTCGGTGATGGTTGCTTGATGCTCGCCACACCTGATGCCGTACCAGCCGCATGGCCGTGTCGTGGTGTTTCCCCAGGATTGGAGCTGGGCTGGGGGGGTCTGTATGGTGGCTTTCCAGGCGAGGAGGGCTCCTGCCTGTTCTTCCAGGAGGGATGGGAGTGGCGCTGCCATGGCCCGGGGAAAGGGAAACGAGGCTAGTAGGAGAGCCAGCGAGACAAGCTTTAGGTGAGGGGAGGTCTCCATGGCGGCTAGTCGTCGCATGGCAGCTGGAGTAGGTTATTGGTTTTGTGCCTGTGAGACTGATCCGTGGAGTGTTCTTATATATTCGTGGAAGAAGAGGCACCAAGAAAGGCTGGGCTCTCGTACTGTCCATGCATTATACACACAGACGTGGAAATTCTGTCCACGCAAAATGAATTCTGGATCTCTGTGAGCTGCGGCGCAGATTTTTTGGACTGGTATTAAATCCCGATGGAGACGGACAAGTCGCTGTTAGTGTAGATCGAGATCGAGAAAAGTCAATTCCCTGCTGAAAAATACACCGCCGATTTATATGACTAGTGACTAGCTAGTGAGTGATATGGTTGGACTCTGACTCGAGGCTAGAATGCCGACGTGCCGACATGCTTCTCGATCGAGTTCATCACCAATGATGGATACGATTGTATTGTACTTTCTCTGTCCTGATTTATTAGTCTCCTTTGTATTTTATGTCAAAATTTGACCAAATATTTAACTAACAAAATGTTAATGCATGTCATCAAAAATTATATCGCTGGATTCGTATTTGAACATAGTTTTTAACGACATTATTTTTTATAAGATGCATTAACATTTTACAGTTAAATCTATGATCAAAATTTGGCACAAAATACAATGAAGACCAATAAACTAGCCCGAAGGTAGTACTACCATGCCCTTATACTATCTGTGTGCTTGAAGACTGTTATTATTACAAGAAAAATAAAGTAGAGTCATATACTATCGGCGTTTCGAAGGGTGCCCGTATCTAAGCTTTCTTTAATTATGTGCTTGAAGCTTTGCTACGTGGCAATTAGTTGACCCACTTTATCACCTATTTTTTTGATATGCGATAATAATAATAATAATAATAATAATAATAATAATAATAATAATAATAATAATAATACAGAACACTCGAGTCCAATCATTTCTCTCTAAGTGGAATATTACAGGGAAAGGGAAAACCTTGAGTTCCAGACCAGTGATGGGGTAAAATAATTATGTTCCTGCTTGTTCCAATACATTCGGTAAAAGTTTGTTTATTTAGGTGTTTTTCACAACCCTCTGGATGATGTGATCACAACCTAATCTATCACGTTGTTCATAAACCGATATAGAAGACATAGGTGGCGTCAAGCAACATGATACTAAAGATTTCATTTCTCCAATGATGTTGTGTGCGCAGTCGGTGCTAATGAGGTGGAGCTGGCCAAAAAATACTAAATTTAAATGGATTATTTGGAAAAAGACAATTTTTTGAAATAATTGAAATTGTTCTATGAAAACAATTGAAATCATCTTTGAAAATTAATGAAACCATTAATTTGAAAAAAGACTAAATATTTATTTATAATAAATTATAATTGGTCTTTTCAAACAAATATAAATCAATCTTTTGGAAAAAATTGAATTGGTAATTGGAAAATAAGTCATTGAAATTAGTCTTTTGAAACAACTGCAATCGGCCTTTTCAAACAACTGGGCTGTCTATTAAGATAATTGAAAGCAGTGAAATAATTCAAATTGATCTCTTGTATAATTTACCGGATTATTCCCTGGGGTTGCATCTGATTCTTTGAGTAATCTCAGGTTCAATTCAATGTGTGGAACACCAGAGCCTCGAATGACCTTTTCCGGCTAGGCTGTCTCGTGACGAATTAGAGCAACCACTCCTGTTATCCGAGTGGACATCCTGGTCTTTGCTCGGTGAATTGAGGGAAGAGCCATAAAACATGAGATGTTCCAGGTTCTCTATAGGAGGTGTTTCGCGGCGTGACACTAATCTTTGTTTCTACAAACACTGCAATATGTAAATAAAAATTATAATAATTAAAAAAATGCGGAAAATGATTTTAACGCTAACCCAACATACCTCACCATTGGTTGTTGGGGGCATTGAGAACGAGCGGCTCTGTCGGGGAGGAAAATTGGTCGGAAAGCCAATGGCGAGGCGGTCGACAACATACATGACGCAACCAGGGCAGGGCGACGCTGAACCGGCGAGGTCAGCGGTCCTAAGGAAGCATCCGGGAAGGACAATGTCGCATTGGAGTCGTAACCGGGGTCGAGAAAGCGTCAGAAGCGGGGCACTCCGGCATCGACGAAGTCGGCGGTGACAGCATGTCGCCGGTGTGGCGGCGGGATGACGTTACAGAATCGGCGGCGAATGGGCGTGTGCTTGTAGGCGGTCTGAGTGTCAGAGTGCCGGCGTGAGGAAGGAAAGGTGGAGGAGAGGCATGGCGGGGGAAGGGCTCTCTCTCTCTCTCTCTCTCTGACCTACTCGCTGATGTGATCACCCAGGAAGTTATTGACGCAGAAGCCGACCCATTGGTTTGGGACGAGCGTCGGCAGAGGCAACTTGTCCACCATCACCTTCTTGTTCTTCCGGTCGGCAGGTTCCTCCTGCGTGTCCGACGTATACCCGCCGCCGGGGGTGCCTTCGGCGCTTGTGCGAGAGAGGGACGAAGGCTCAAGGTTGGCGTCGACAATGACGACGGCGGTGGCGACGCACTAGGGTTGAATGGGGACATTTTATTTTGAGCAATAATAAAGTTTATTAATTGCAAATAACGGTTACATCGACTATAAGGAGAGATACAATCTCATTCAAGGGATCCTAAAACCAATCCCTTCTCTTTGAAAATTTTGCTAACGTAGCAAGTTCGTTGGCAACCGTATTCACTTTCCTATTACAATGTTCAAAGTTAGTAAAAGGAAAACCACAAGCCAAAAAAAGCAGTCATCGAAAACTGCCTCCTGTAGACAGTCCTCCATTCTTCGTTGTATCAATGACTTTCGTATTATCTGAATTAATAACAAGGCGATTGAAGCCCACTTTTGGTGCAAGAGATAGGCCAAATCTTAGAGCCAGTGCTTCAGCTGTGAGAACGTCAGCACACCAACCGATCTTTTAATTTCCACCAACAATAAATTTTTCTTTGTCATCTCTGAGTACATCGCCTGCAGTTCCCCTAAGCAAATCCTCATCAAAAGAAGCGTCCACATTCAACTTGACAAAACCCGTAGGAGGTCTGCCCAATCCCCCTTTTTTACTGGTAGTATTAGGGGACTGAGCATTGACAAAATTTGCTGTTATAGCACAAACCCTCGTAGACGTTTGGATTGCATCTTGAAACTTTCCTTCATGAACCAATTTACGTCTATCCTATCATAAGTACCCGTGGTTATGGCAATCAATTCAGAAATGTTCTCTTGCGAAGCACGTCACGGGAGGAGGCCTCGCTACCACTGGAGACCCCGCCTCCTCCCCTCCACAGGTGGCGCGGGGCGAAGCATCTAGACGGAGGCGCGACGCGTGTGGGGGGCATGGCATCGTGGCGAATGCCATCGGGCAACGCCGCCTGGTCGCGGTGGTTGCGCAGACGGCTCCATGTCCGCGAGGGTGGGTGGGGGGCGTGGGCGGCCATGGCTGGGCGTGCCTAGATCTGGCTCCTGGTATGCCTCCGGGAGGCTCGGGCTCGATGGCCGCCGAGCTGGTTCGGCTCGCGTGGGAGTTCGGCTGGCGGTGGATTTGGTTTCTGCTAGGCCTGTTCTGCGGGAGATGGTTTGGCACCGGATCTGGCACGTGGATCCAGGCGGATGGTGCGGGTGGGGCAATTGTCGGCGTGGTGGCTACTCTGGCCGTGAGCGGCGGCAGGTCGGTGGGTCTGGCTTCGCGGAAACCTTCCCGTGACGCGTCGGCTACACGGTGGTTCTGCGGTCTCGGCTGCAGTGACGGCCGGTCTCTGCTCCAGCGTCGACTCGTCTGCGGGCGGATCGCTTGGCAGATCGACTACGGCGGCGACTAGCTTGTTCCGGTGTCGGCTCGTCCGTAGGAGACCTGTGTCAGCCTTCGATCCCTCTCGGACGCTACTTTCGTCAAAGGGTTGGCCCTCTCCCAGTAGCTTGTGAATTGTAACCCTATTATTTTGGAATACAACTTTCCATTTCCTCGCAAGAAATAAAAACTATGTGTGCGTGCATGTGTTTGAGGTATGCATGTGCCACTGATACACATAGTATGTTGCGTGTTCAAGGAATGAATTAGTGGCATTAGTATAACCTTTCTTTAAAAGAAATAAAGAAGTAAGAAAATAATGATAAAATTTTCACACAATGTACACATAATTGTTTTTTATATAATATGCAAGAATAAACATGTAATTGTAGGTTTTTCTCACAAAAAGAAAGTTGGGATGGGTCTCTTGTGTTGTGATTCTGATGGAATATAATCACTCCGTTCTCAAATATTAGTTTTTCTAGAGATTCCACCAAGTGACTACATACGAAGCAAAATGAGTGAATTTACACTTTAAAATATGTCTACATACATCCGTATGTTGTAGTTCATTTGAAATGTCTAAAAAGACTTATATTTAAGAACGGAGGGAGTACTCATCAAAGATTATGCCAGAACCTGTTATATATATGTTGTGGATGCATGTTGTGTACCCTCATATATGTTTTTTCTTTGAAACCGTGTACCGTCATATATGTTTTTCCACAATGCAATCTGTTTATCGTCGTGGCCTTTTAGCAGGGTGGAATATAACTTCAGACCCGAGCCACCTAATCTGACGCTTCGAAAACCACCTAGGGTTCTATCTCCCTCACTCATACACCTCTCCAATTAATCTACCTAGAAGATGCCACATAAGATGAAAGTTCGAGAAAAACTAGCCTTGTGATTGTTCGTTTTCACGCAAATTAACCAGTTTTAAGAGATTCAAGCAATGTGAAATCAATAGAAGATCGGATGCATCATCCCAAAACAACGATGAAGTATGCTAAGGAATAATGATAATTGCAACTAATTGACTAATTACATCTATCACTTTAGATGCATGCTGAAGGATAATTTTGGACTAGAAGCGATATATTAAAGCCAGATCTCTCGGGTAGTTAGGTGCCGGCATGGTCACCGTCGCCGAACAGTTCTTAGAACTCTTCTTCGTGGGACTACGACCACGGCTGGCCGCCGTCCAACTGCATCCACGGGTCATCCGGCGGGGCCAAGAACAGCTGCGGCCAAGGCACGCCGTCGTCGCCATCATGCATCCACTGTTCCTTGATGACAACACCCTGTTAGATCTGTGGATCGGGTAGGGTAGATTAATCCGGTGAACCTACCTTCTCCTTGCGGCTCGAGGAGCTCTGGTTGCCGGCTATGGAGCCGGCGCCGGTGATGGCAGAGTAGTGGTGGCGGTGCTTCCCGTCAGCACTGCACTAACCCTAGATCGGTAGGGGATGTAGGTGGGGTGTACGGCGTCGCAATGAACCTTGTGATGCGAGCCGCCGGCCCCAACCTCTTTATATAGTGCAGGTGACAGGGGCCCATCACCCATAGTGGGTTTAGCGCCCCCGATCAGGGCGTGGATCTAAGGGCCCGGTGGGCCGTTGGGCTCACACGGTGGAGATCATCCTAACATTCTCCCCCTTGATCTCAACTTTTACTTTTGATCTTATACTTTTACTTTACTCGTTTCATAACAGATCAATACATAGAACATGTTTCATCGTCACAGCTCAATTGCCGATAGAATCATACAGCCACAACGTACCTCTCTGTTTTGACACAAATTCTTTAACCTTGGGCCCTTTATTGTCCGGAAATTTTAGACTATACCATAAAACCCATGTCGACTGTGTGTTCTCCGAACACACTGGGCATAAGCCTTTAATAAGCAGATCTGCAAACACTTGTCTGTTGCTTTTATGCTCCAAGCATTTCAACATAATTCTGGACTTTCTCCTTAACAACGTACAACTTTGTGTCAATGTGTTTGGCACCACACTTGACTCGTTGTCATAGGAGTGAATTACTTAACATGGTTATCGCTGTTGTCAACCATTATCAACTCCGGGTACAGGTCTCCTTAACCATTTTGCCTGTCCCTCAGCCTCATATCAAGCTTTAAAATATCTTTGCATCACATTGATGATAATTGTTTCATTCTTTGGAGCTTTTCCACACAAAAACCTCCAAGTATGAAAGTTAGCGACTATTGTGGATTTCGCTATACTTTCACAAGTCATGTCTTTATACTCACAATCTTTTGAGAGCACTTATTTCTTTCAGCATGAGGCCGATATCTTTGACTCCATTCCAGTGATCTATATATGGACTGGACATTGCCAAAACAACCCGGATATGTGAACTGTGTCAGGGCAATATATTGAGCTTCCAACAGCTGAAGCATATGGTACCATATCCGTTTTCAATCTTTTCTCATCAACTTTTGGAACACCATAGTTTCTAGTTCTATTACCCTTGACTATAAGAACAGGCGTAGGTTTTCTCGCATGCATACTTTAGAGACATTTCTTAGCATGTCCATGTGACATTCCTAATACCCCCTTTTATTCTTTTCTTGGTGAATCTCGATAATTATAATGAGAGACACTCTACCGAGAACATTCTTTTGAACTTTGAGGACAAGAACTTCTTTTCTCCTCATGCAGTAGGTTGACATCACCACTAGCAAGTAGGATGTCATCCACATGCACAGGATTAGGAAATGAATTTCCCATTCTATAACTTTGCACGAATACAATTGTCCTCTCATTTTCTTGAACCCAAAACAACATTTGATTGCTTTAGTCCATAAAAGACTTCTTCAGGCAGTATCCCCTGTGTTCTTTACTTTCATCTGATGTAACTTAGATCATGATATCTTTCATCTGATGTAACTCAGATTATGACGTGCTACCAACACTCATTGTAATCTATTCAGTGCAAAACGCGCAAAAACCTTTCGATTTAAGTCATGTTTTACACCTTTACATATTTCCTTTGGAGTCACATTGTCCTTGTAGACTCTTTACAGCCTACTGTTTTGGCTCCATTGGAAATTACTCATCAGTCCCAAACATCGTTGGGATTCACCAATTTCATTTCATCTCACATAGTCTCTTATCATTTAGAAAAGCAGACACTTCTCAAAGCTCGAATGAGCGCTTGAAATGAGGTGGGATCAACCTCCATTTGAATTTCACTAACATAGACTTTATAGTAATCAGAAGTATCTGATTTTCTCATTCCTTGAGACCATCAGTTTCTCATATGGGGATGTGTTGTATAGGTCATACAACATGCTCCCCCAGATTACTCCATCTTCACTAAAAATGGCGTATCTTTAAACTTTATAATTTGGGTTTATTCTGTTAAAACTTTCTTCTTTATGGCACTTTAAGCACCGTCTTAGTATTCCTTACTCTGCTTTCGGAACTGTAAAAGATCCAGAAATACAACTATTTCTTTTCTTTAGGGGTATTAATATGACCGTCGTACTCCCCCAGACGATCACATTCTTCATCACATTATCTAAAGTATAGGGGAGTTTCATCATTCTTAATTTATCTCATATATCTTTCTCCCCCTCGAAATGTGGCAAGAACTTTTCCGCCACAATTTCGAAAACCATTGATAACTCTTGTGAATTGAGGAAACTTTGATTATCTACTTCATTCATCAGATTACTTCATACGAAATGAAGTTATCTCTTCATACAAAATGAAGTTATTTCTTTATCATTAGTACTTTTGCAAGTCACACTTGCATATCATTCTTATCTTTAGTTTCGTCTGTAACTTTTATTCTCTTCGAATTTATTGAGTGCTTAATGACCGTTACACATAAGATGTACGGTTGATACTAGGAAAGCATAATAGCTACTCCATACTTTTCTCCCAGAGTGGGACACATTAAAAGCACATGAGTCATCATGTCTTTCTCCTGTCATACAGGATAAGTCTGAGAAAATTGCTGCCGCCATACGGGTTACGCAGGGATTTTTCCAGACTTATCCTGCCATGCGGGTTTTATCATAATCATATTTTCCCGCCATGCGGGTAATTCCCTGTAAGGGACATAAATGCCAGAATTGGCTCTTTTGACTGCATATTCAATCATCAAATTTATAAATAAATCCGAATGCTCTTTAACACACATGCTTGATCCGACGTTGGTCAAATTAAACACGCATGTTGCTTGTTGCATCTCAAATTATAGAGAGTACATGAAAGACATTCGTCAACCAAGACTCTCAATGATCTATCTCTTTTCTTTTGAAACCATTCTTTAGAGAGAACATACTATCTCACGTTATGACCTTTCTTGGTCATCTTTCGGGTCACAAGTACCCAACCATTCGCTTTCATGAATGAAAGCATGGATAACTTTTAGTCTGAGAAACTTAGCCAATAATCAACAATAATGAGCATAAAAATAACCCTACGTTGGTCCGGTTAAAAAATATGCACATTAAACTTTTGTAGAACTTCCTTTTTATACTCTAAATCATCGTTGTGGTAGAATTAGAATAAAACTCATTCTTCTACATTAATTCCATATCACCGTTGGACTGAAATGGAAATAATGCATATAACTCATAAACAATGTGATGATAATATTTCTATTAAACAACTTTGCTAAGAAAATAATAATCATTATCAACTTTATTGCAGCGGAAAACTAGCAATATATAGTTCTCAATCTTTATCAAATTTTCTGAAAATTGGTCACTTTGATACAAAATTTATCAGAGATTTGAACTTTTAACTATAAGACTCATTGAATTATAATATTGTCATCATCAACGTTGGTCAGAAAATAACAATACCATAATTAAACTTTAATCAAATATCTTTCTACTGTCATAGCAGAAGCTATCTGAATCTGATTTCACCCACAAGTGAAAAAAACTTCTCTCAAAAAACTGTTCATCCAATTAAATTTTCCCGTTGGTTCCAATTTAATTGGAGGATAATACTTTTTCTTTGCAGCGGAAACTTTCTGAATCTATTCAGAAACAATTCTATACTCTTTTACTCTCTAAGCAATTTCAACCGATTGGTTCAAAAATGCATCAGAGAAGCAACAATTTAATCTTTTACTTTAATTCTATTATATTTTTAAAAAAGCACTTTATTTTTATTTGCAGCGGCAAACACGAATAAGAATTCATGAACTTTTTATTCTTTATAGAAACTTTTCTTTGACCAAATAAAAAATTCATGAACTTCTTTTTTTTTATTTGTAAAATTCATGAACATTTCTTTTTCTGAAAATTTTCTCTTTTTTTTAGAAACTTTTTCTGTTTAATTTTCTATTTACTAAGACAAAATTTTCGTTGGAAAAATTGGCATAGAAAAACTATTTGAAAAACTGCCCAAAAACTGGACTAAAACTATTAAAAATAATAATAATAAATGGCAGCTGGCCCGGCGTGCGGCTGCGGCGTCGACCCAGCGGCCCGCGCGCGCGCCCACGGCGGCTGGCCACGGCCCGGCAGCGGCTGGCCTGGTCCGGCTCCTGCGCCCAAGCTGCCGAGGCCGGCCTCTGCCACTTTCGGTCCAAAAAGGCCCGTGGCACCGGCTAGGGTTAATCGCAGCCACCAGTTGCCATCCGACGGCCACGCGTGCAGATCGGGTGAACAAAAATCGGGCAGCACCCGTCGGGGGAAACCCTAGCCCATTTCCGCTTCGCTCGCGCCGCTCGCCTCCTCTGTTCATTCGAACACGGCGATGGCGGGCCACCTGCAGCGCTCAGCCGGGCCGCCGGCGACGGGGTCGAAGACCACCGCGCCGCGCGGGCCTCGCGCTCGCTTCTCCTTCCTCCCGTTCCCCTTCTCTTTCCTGTTGCAGAGAGGGCGGGGCCGAACTGTCTCCGCGGCCAGGGCCCGAGGCCACCGGCAAGCTATTTCTAGCCGCCGCCGACGACGAACTGAAGCCACCGCGCTGCGCGCGTGACCCTCTGTTTTATCCTTTCCCTTTCCCGTTCCCCTTCTTTCAACCCTCTGTCCGTCTCCACCTCTCATCAGAGTAAATGACGACGGCGAGATGCAGCGCCGTGGCCATCCCCCTCGCCAGCTGCGCGTTCCCCTTGCGGTGAGCGCGCCGCCGTCGAGCGGTTTGGCTGCGGTGTACTTTGCCCCTCGCGGGGTTGTTCTTCGTCCGAACGGCTCGGCTTGCCGATGCTCGTTCGGATCGAGAGGAACCGGCGCGGCCTTGCGGCGGCGCATCTTTGCCGGCGAGCCCAAGGCCCTTCTCCGGTGGAAATTTGCTTTGCTCTGTTCTAGGGTTCCAGAGGAGGTGATAACTTTCTGTGATTACTTTTAAACCCAGAAAATCTAACCCAATCTGGCTGATACCATTGTTAGATCTGTGGATCGGGTAGGGTAGATTAATCCGGTGAACCTACCTTCTCCTTGCGGCTCGAGGAGCTCTGGTTGCCGGCTATGGAGCCGGCGCCGGTGATGGCAGAGTAGCGGTGGCGGTGCTTTCCGTCAGCACTGCACTAACCCTAGATCGGTAGGGGATGTAGGTGGGGTGTACGGCGTCGCAATGAACCTTGTGATGCGAGCCGCCGGCCCCAACCACTTTATATAGTGCAGGTGACAGGGGGCCGTCACCCATAGTGGGTTTAGCGCCCCCGATCAGGGCGCGGATCTAAGGGCCCAGTGGGCTGTTGGACTCACACGGTGGAGATCATCCTAACACACCCCCCTCCTCCGTCTCGGGAGAAACCCACCTCCACAGTGGCACATCGTAACTTGCCTCCTCTAGCGGCGGCTGCAGGAGCTGGTGGCCATCCACCGCAGCCGGCGGCAGAGGAACCCACGCTCCCAGCGGGTCCAAGACAAAGACATCATGACCCTCCTCCGGCGGCAGAGGAGCCCACCATGCCGGTGGCGGAGGAGCAGCGAAGAGATCATAACCCTCCTCCCCCAGCGGCAGCGGCTGGAGTTGGTGGGAATCCGCCGCAGCCGGCGGCAGAGGAACCCACCACGCCGTCGGTGGAGGAGCGGCACGACCCGCAGCAGCAGCAGCAGCATCGTCGTCGTGAAGCGGCCGGACGGGGAACAGGTCCAACAACTCTTTGCGGTTGTCGCGCGGCTGGCCGTCGTCGTGAAGCGGCCGGACGGGGAACAACTCCAGCAACTCTATGGGCTTGTCAGAAGGCTGGCCGCCGTCTTCCAACTGCCTGGGGAATGGCTCTTCTGGCTGCCGCCACAGCTCCGGCTCCGTGATCAGCTCGTCGTAGGGCTCGTGGTATGGCAGGGGACCGCGCCATGGAACGGGATGGTTCTCCTCGGCCGCCATGGACGCCGAGATCGATCTCGCGCGCGGAGTTGGATATGTTGGTTCCTCGATCTCCGGCTCTTTTGGTTTCGTTGGGCTGCTATTGCTTAAATTCATATATGTATGCTGGGCCTGGTCCCTGGATGAGTCCAAGTCCAGCAAGAAGTCCAATGTTTCCCAAACAAAAAAAAAAGTCCAACTCATCAACACATCTTGGCTATGACGAAATAGGCTTTGCCCTGCTATATAGATATAACAACCACCCAATACAACAATGAGTCCAATGCTGAGGCAAACAACACAAACACGCACAAAAGAAACAAAAAGAGAAAGAAGAGAGAAACTAATGTCTACAACGTCCGACCGACGAAAGCGATGATGACCCGCAACCGTTGCACCCACTGGAGAGTTTCCACCTAACTCCCAGCACCTTGAACCTCTACATACTACGCAACACCTTCAGGAAGGATGGCCATGACGACGCTACTGTCCGAACTGGTCCTAGGTTTTCCTCCGGTACGCGGATGGGCGTGGGGAAGGGAAATACCCGACGCCCTTCAGGAAGGAACGGCTGCGCTCACGGGCGTCACCGCGTCGGTGCCGACAAGCTGGCAGGGATTTCTCACGTCCGCCAAACACCCACAACCCTGAACGGTCCGACGTGTTCCACCAATCTAGCCGCCCACCAACATGCGCCACCACGGTCTTGCCATCATTACTGCCGCCTCACCATGGTCAACAAAGCGAGACCAACGAAGCCGATAGGGAGTAGTCAGGAACAAGAGCGGCAGCTTCAGCAGCCACGCAGGAGGGGACAACCTCCACCGCCCTCGGCGGTCACCGACCGGAGGCAACAATAGGAGCATACCAGGCCATTTAGGCCCGGACGAGCCCGAAAGGGGCTCGTGAAGCTCCCGTCCCCGCGCTATAGTAGGTGCGCCGCCATCTCCGCAACCCCCGCACAAGCCACTCCTTCGCTCGCTAGAGCCATCATAGGTGAGATTGGGCTAGGCCCGCCTAGACCCAGATCTGGGCCGGGAGGGCGCCGCCATCAACCACCACGCCAGCCCGTCGCCAAGTAGCCGCGCTGCCGCCTCCTGACCACCCGGAGCAGCGCCGCCTGGGGCAGCCGTCGTCGCTGGAACCACCACAGACCGAATAGCACCGTTGCCAGTGGCCACCACCCGAGCTGGGGCGCCACACACGGGGAATGACGAGGCCGCTGGCGCCGCCGACACCACGCGGGCAGGGCCCGAGGCGCAGGCCAGCGGCGGCGGGAGGAGGGTTAGGGGGAGGGGGCGCTGGGTGGAGGGGAGAGGAGCCCCCGGTCGCCTCGCTTGGGGAGGGGCGACGCGGGGGACAATTAAGATCCTTTCTGGGCGTTGTTCATCCACACATCTTCGTTGTTGCTTTGTATAGTCAGATTTGCTAGCTCTCACCAAAGTCTCATCAAGCTCCTATACCATTTAATTAATAATCAAGAAATAAATGAAGGAATGACCCCCACGTAAAATCAAATGCTCTAGAAATTAGATGAGACTTAGTTAATTCCCATCTAGATAAGAGTTAGTCACACCCTTTTACAATTTGTGATAGCTTCTTGTGCCATCTTTGTGAATTTCAATTTCTGTACCCTCTTTTTGTAACTTTGCCATGGTGTTTATCCCGTTTAGAATGTGCTACCACATTTTACTCCAAGGTTGTTTTTTTTTGAGCATTAGTACAGACACAAGCGCTCATATACACGCGCATACACTCACCGCTATGAACGCACACACGCACACCCTACCCCTATGAGCACCTCCGAAAGACTGAGCCGGCACATCATCTTGAGATTTACGAAGTCGCCGTAGGCGCCTCGTCGTCGACGGAAACGTCTCCTCCCACTGAAAGCGCATCGCCGGAAATCCTGAAATAAATCCATGGTGTTGGATTTTGCCTTGTTTACATATTTTCAAACAAGTTGTCGTCGCCACTGGCATATGCTAACGCGGAGTGTAAATTCAACTAGACATGTTTTTTTTCCCTACCTTCTCGTACGACCGACCTAACTCGACCCGCATCCCGTCCGGCTTGATCACTTGACTTCACCTCTTCGGCGGTTTTGCAAAGATACACACCCACTCACCGAGTAGCACAGATATTAAAGCAACATAGAAGGGTAAGAATAAGAGGTGTCTGAAAGCCTGAGCTTCAAAAATCCACATCCCTCTTGCTGCTTTGCCAGCCAAGTGAACAATCAATCAGCGACCTCTCCTTGATCATTACTGCTTCACATTCTGACTCAGAGTAGAACGTAGACGGTAGATTGAGGAAGGATCATAGGACCTGCCTGGAGTCTTTTACTGCTGCTTGAGCAGCTCCGGTTACACATTCCCAGCCCTTGTACCGCCCGAGGACCGACCGACCCCAAGTAGTGCCCTGTGTGTGTAGTCGAACACACCCACCAGTGCCACCACGCTCAACAGGCCGCACCTGCAAGCGCCACATTGCACAACATTCAGTTAACGATGGTCTCATCGACCATGGGAAACATCATCGCCGCAGCAGAGATGATCGATTGGCCTACCTCTATAGTTCAGCATTTGTAATATGCACCAACCTTCTTGGAAAAGTGCCTTGCTTATGTTCTTGGCACAGTTTACCGACTGCCACGTAGCCCTAGCTGCCTTCAAACACCTCGTCTATTGCAGCAGGATTAAGCCATTCTTCAGCTAGCTGCGGAGAATCTTTAACACATGAATCAGTATATATATTTTGGAAAAGGATGAATCAGTATATGTGAGGACCATCACAAAGTCAACAGCTAGCACGCACGCTCCCCAAATTATAATGGAAAGGGTGTGCCTCAAGATCACCGCACACCTGTCTTTACATCACTTCTGATTGCATCAAGTATTCCCTGCTGCCTATACATCGGGTAAGCTGCTGTACCAGCAAGTTGGCGCTTCCCAGCCAAAGGGAGGCCAACTGAGAAAAACCACTCTCATTCATTAGAGACCTCGCGACCTACAGAGATGCGCACGCAAAGATGTGTGTGGTCATACTATTGTACTGTTGGAACACAACTTCCTCCACGTCCTCCACGCCACCCGCACGCCCGAATCCTGCGCCCACGACTGGCTCGTCCCGCACGTAGCTCACGTCTCCTTAGGACTAGCTAGATCAGTTGTAACCTTATCCTGCCGTTGCACTTCATGTATATATATGTGTAACTTGTGAAGTCATAATCAATACAGAGAGTTTAATCCTTCAACTTGGTATCAGACGCGAGTTCTCCCTGAGACCTCACCATGTCCTCCTCGGCGCCCACCCTTCCCGTGGCCATCAACGCTGCTCCTCCTCCGCAGGGCACCACAGTGCCCCTCCCCGTCGCCTCAGCGCCGCTGCCCGATACCACGGGGCCTCCTGCCCCAGCGCCCCTGCTACGACTCCTGCTGCCACGACGTCCCTGCCCGTGGCCACGGCGCCCCCTGCGACGGCGCCGCTCGCGGTCACCCTCCTGTTCACGCGTCCTCCGTCCGCCGATGCCTCGTCTTCCTACGGCATCCCCAACATGCACCAGCTCAACATCGGCCACTTCCTCGACTTCAAGCTGGACTTCACCGCCGGCAACTTCTCCAAATGGCGACAGATCTTCAGGTGCGTGCTCTCCATGTACGATGCCGAGGGGCACGTCGACCACTTCTCCGAGCCTCTCCAGCAAACCGTGGCGTGGCGCCACGCCGACGTCACCATCCTGCTCTGGATCTACGGGTCCATCTCCGACGACCTCTACGATGTCATCAAGTCGCTGGACAAAACGGCGCACCGCGCTTGGAGCCAGCTGACTCACTTCTTCCACGACAATCAGCCGGCCCGCGCGATCCACATCGGGGCCGAGTTCCGCTCCACCACCCAGGGCGACCTCCGCGTCGGCGAGTACTGCCGTCGCCTGAAGGCCCTTGCTGACGCCCTCGCCGATGTGGACGAACCGGTCACCGACCGGTCCCTTACTCTGCAGCTCATCCGCGGGCTCTCGCGCCGCTTCCACGTCCTCGCCTCGGTGCTCCCCCTCAAGGTACCCTTCCCCACCTTCATCCAGGCGCCCTCGCGCCTCCTTCTCGAAGAGATCTCCCTCGACGCCCGTGATCGCACCGAGGGGGCCACCGCCCTCACCATCAGCACCAACGCCGGCGGCCTCCCCGGCAACTCCTCTGGCGATCGCGCTCGGCCCACCGGCGAGGGCAACCCTGGCCGCGGCGGCTCCTCTGATCGCGCCCGTGGCAATGGCCGCGGTCGTGGCCGCCGTCTTGGTCGCGGCAACGGCGACCGCCACCCACAGCAGCAGCAGTTCCCCGGCGGGCAAACGCCGTGGATGGGGTACTTCGCGCCCTGGGGCGCGCCTTTTCCTCCTCCTGGGCGTGCTCCGTGGGTGCCCCCGCACGCCGCCGGCATCCTCGGGCCCTGCCCCGCTGCCCCGACGCAGGCATACCCCGTCTTCTACCCTGGCGCGCCGTCCTCCTCGCATGCGCCACCACCACCGTCGCCCGCTCCTGGCTCGTGGGACAACTTCAGCATGCTCAACTCCGCCATGAGCAACATGTCCCTGCAGCAGCCCGGCGCCGCCGACTGGTACCTGGACTCTAGTGCCTCCTCACATATCTCCGGGAACGCAGGTATACTCACTCGGCTTTATGATGTTTCAGCTCATCATCTTCCTCCCATTATAGTAGGCAACGGCACCATCATGACTCCCTCTTCCCTCGGCTATGCCTCTCTCCCTCCCACACCCTTTCATCTCAACCACGTCCTAGTCTCTGCCAACGTGGTCAAAAACCTAATCTCTGTTCGTAAATTCACTACTGATAACTCATGCTCAATCGAATTTGACCCCTATGGCTTTTCTGTGAAGGACCTGCTCACTCGGAGGCTAATCATGAGGTCCAGTAGCTCCGGCCCGCTCTACCCGTTCCTAGGCTCCGGCGCCACCGTCCTCACCAGCACCACCGCCGGTGATATTTGGCACCCCCGCCTCGGTCATCCCAGCCGGGCTACTCAGACCTCGTTGCAGTCTTTTATTTCCCCTTCATGTAATAACGTGCCCGCACCATCTCCTACATGTGATGCATGCCAACGAGGGCGCCACACTAGATTACCTTTTTCAGCATCGCTTTCCTTTACTAGTTTCCCGTTTCAGTTAATTCACTGCGACCTCTAGACGTCGCCTATATCCAGCTTTTTTGGTTTTAAATATTATCTTATAATAATGGATGACTACACTCATTTCTCCTGGTCTTTTCCTTTACGTAACAAGTCTGAAACGGCCTCCGTTCTTGTACGATTTTGTCGCTACATCCTCACGTAGTACCACTCCCTTGTCCATTGCATTCAAAGCGACAATGGGGGCGAGTTCGTCAACACCGCCCTTCTCACTTTTCTCTCCGACCGAGGCATTGTACTCCGTCTCTCGTGTCCGCACACTTCTCCGCAAAATGGGAAGGCCGAACGTGCCATTCGCTCCACTAACGACATTCTTCGCACTCTCCTAGCTCAGGCTCACACGCCACCACCATATTGGGTCGAGGCTCTCCACACGGCTACCCATCTCCTCAACCGACGACCATCTCGTGTAGTTCACAACCTCACGCCTTACTTTCTCCTACATGGCGTTCACCCTAGCTACACCGACCTACGCACCTTTGGGTGCCTCTGCTACCCTAACCTTGCTCCATACGCCGCCCACAAACTCTCACCCCGATCCACCCCGTGTGTGCTTCTCGGTAGCCCTCCCGCGCATAAAGGCTACCGCTGCCTCGACCTAACCACTCGGCGTGTTTACACCTCTCGGCACGTAACATTTGATGAGACAATTTTTCCCTTCCAATCCACGCTTTCCGCACCCGATCCCACCACAGAAAATCCCAGCGCCCGTCCACCTCGTCCGCCGCCCTTCCACACCTCGGGATCGCCCCCACCTACCTCGTTTCCCACCAGCTCCAGATCCTCCTCGGATCACGCGCCTATCCACAATAGCCCACCTGTCTCCCCCGCCCCCGCCGCGTCCCATCCTCCCACCGGCCCGCCCCCAGCGCCAGCTCCGCGGACCCCACCCTCGCATGCCGCTCCCACCTCGCCCCCTTCCCTTCCGCCACGCGGCTCCACCCCACGCGCCGTGCCCCACGACCGCATGCAATCCTTCCCTCGCTGCCTTTTTCCCACGTCCAGCACCGCTCCATGCAGCACCTCGCCATGCAGCACCTTGCTCCCACCGCGCGCCGTCGCCATCGCACCCCCACAAAGCCCTCATCCTATGCGCACGCGCGGCAAGTCTGGCTTTGCCCTTCCTAAAACTCATACTAATCTCATCGTAGATATCCTCTCCCCCATCCCTCCAACCTACCGCACTGCCCTAAAAGACCCCCGCTGGTATGCCGCTATGCGTGAGGAACATGATGCACTGATTCATAATAAAACCTGGTGTTTAGTGCCGCGTCCTGCAGGTGTGAACGTCGTCAGCGGCAAATGGATCTACAGGCACAAGTTCAACGCCGACGGCTCTCTGGCATGCCACAAGGCTCGCTGGTCCTGCGTGGGTTCACCCAGCGTGAGGGCGTCGACTACACCGAGACCTTCAGCCCCGTTGTCAAGCGATCCACCATCCGGGTCGTCCTCAGCCTCGCCGTCAGCAGCTCGTGGCCAATCCACACCAATTGGACGTGAAGAACGCATTTCTTCACGGCCGGCTCGACGAGGTTGTCTACAGCGAGCAGCCTTTCGGCTTCCTCGACGCCGACCGCCCGGATCATGTCTGCCGTCTCCAGCGCTCCCTGTACGGCCTAAAGCAGGCCCCCCGCGCCTGGTTCTCGCGGTTCACGGCGCACCTCGTCGCCCTTGGCTTCGTCGCCTCCCGCAGCGACAGCTTGCTGTTCATCCTCCACCGCGGCGACTCCATGGCGTATCTGCTCTTATACGTGGACGACATCATCCTCACCGCCAGCAGCAACGCTCTCCTTCGCCACGTCATCGACTCTCTGCACCAAGCCTTCGCCATGACCGACCTCGGCGAGCTGCATCACTTCCTCGGCGTCAACATGCAGCGCTCTGCTTCCGGCCTCTTCCTCTCGCAGCAGCAGTACGCGCTCGAGGTCATCGATCGGGCGGGCATGCTCACCTGCAAGCCGATCAGCACGCCCCTCGACGCCCGCGCCAAGCTGTCTGCCTCAGAGGGCGCGCCCGTCGCCGACCCTACCCTCTACCGGAGCCTCGCCGGCGCGCTCCAGTACCTGACTCCGACGAGGCCGGACATCACTCATGCGGTGCAGCAGGCCTGTCTCTTCATGCACGATCCACGTGAGCCGCACCTCCAGCTCGTCAAGCGGATCCTGCGGTACGTGCATGGCACCTCCCACCTCGGTCTGCGCATCCACAGCTCTGCCCCGACACACGACCTCGTCGCCTACTCCGACGCCGACTGGGCCGGGTGCCCGGACACCCGCCGCTCGACATCCGGGTTCTGCGTCTTCATCGGGCCCAACCTCGTCTCTTGGTCCTTGAAGCGTCAGAACACGGTGTCCCGGTCCAGTGCGGAGGCCGAGTACCGCGCGGTCGCTAACGTCGTCGCCGAATCGTGCTGGCTTCGCCAACTCCTCACCGAGCTCCGTCGACCGCCACGCCGCGCCACCGTTGTCTTCTGTGACAACGTGAGTGCCGTGTACCTCTCGAGCAACCCGGTGCAGCACCAGCGAACAAAGCATGTGGAAATCGACCTGCATTTCGTCCGCGAACGGGTCAGCATCGGCAACGTCAAGGTTCTGCATGTTCCCACTTCATCTCAGTTCGCAGACATCTTCACTAAAGGACTGCCAACGGCCATCTTCAACGAGTTCCGGGACAGCCTCAACGTCCTCAGCGACCCCGTTTCGACTGCGGGGGGGGGGGGGGGGGGGGGGGGTGTTGGAACACAACTTCCTTCACGTCCTCCACGCCACCCGCACGCCCGAGTCCTGCGCCCACGACTGGCGCACGTAGCTCACGTCTCCTTAGGACTAGCTAGATCAGTTGTAACCTTATCCTGCCGTTGCACTCCATGTATATATATGTGTAACTTGTGAAGTCATAATCAATACAGAGAGTTTAATCCTCCAACTTGTACAATACTGAACCAAGGTTAAAAAATCTGGCTAAAGATATTAGATATTCCTGTAATCCGCTGGAACTAAGATACAGACCTGCAAATCAAAACGACATTGTCTCCATTATAAGTGCAGACTGAAAGCAGTTTAGGAAGCCCATAGCTGTTCAGGAAATAACCATTTCCACTGAAGAGCTTTCGGCAATTCAATCGCATCCTGCTTATTAATAGGGAGAAGTACCAGCGTTATTGACAGAACATATAAACTGAGAAATGCATGGCTAGGCCATGCATGGCCAGTCCTAATTCTAAGCTGTCACTGGACTGGACAGTTTGTGAGCTTGCATGTTCCAATCGAGCTAAAATGAATGGATTGAACGAGTGCACTTTCAGGCAAAAGACAGCAAACATGACTGAAACTATGGCGAGCATAAGAAAGACGTTCGAGCTATGGCGCCAAGCAGGAGCAGTTCACCTTGAGCACCCTTTCTGGGACCCTCCATGAGAGATTAACATGCTAGTCTAGCCTTCCGCTAGTTTCTTTGCTGATCTTTTCAGCTTTCTCTTTTTTTCTTCCTTGATCGCTAGATCGAACACCACCTTTGTTTTTCCCGCCTGCTTCCTGCTATGATTTCAATATATGCCAGCCATCAGCTGGTCCGTTCAAAAAAAAGAATGGGGAAATTTGAAGCTCAGGTTTTGGTTGACAACAACAAGAGATAAAGATGAATTGATGAAAGTGGAAGGATCCGCTTGCACAATCAGTATAGACCAGTAAACGAGTACATTAATTATTGAAGGCATTACAATCAGACTAGAATAGTCTGTTTACAGAACAAGACATCTTATAAAATTGATGGAACATTTCATTCGATTCAATCCATACAATATATTGTTCTACGGTACATTAAGTACCTTTACAGATAACTAATAATACCACCAGAAACTAGTATATAGTCACAGTAGTACACACTACACACACCAAAGCACAATTTATTCTCCAAATTATGAAGTACTAACATACAGATCTTGAGCAGTTCAATTGCACATGAAGCGGGCTCCTCACGCTGCATCGTCATTGTTCTTCTTCATGAGGCGAGCCCAAGCTATAGCCACCCGCACATAAACCTTGTCATACAGCTTGTCAATGATCTGAAAGTAGGCAATCGCACAGGTTCTCCTCAGTAACATGGCGCAAAACACCACCCAAAGGCCGACCACAAATCCTATGCCCATCCCAAGGTAGAGATAGGAGATATGATCTGCATCTTCATGATCTGCACTTTGCTTTGCATCAGTTGTACTAGTAGAGCAGTTCTTGGATAGAGGGTAGCCACATAGACCGGGGTTGCCGATGTAGGTAAAGTTCAGGTTGTCGAGAACCTGCAGCTGTTGCCCGGATGGTATCACGCCTGATAAGTTGTTGTATGACAAGTTCAAGTGGCTCAGAGAGGTTAGATCCGACAAACTTGATGGGATTCCACCAGATAACTCATTGTAGGATAGGTCCAAGGACTCCAACTGCTTCAGATTCCCGATCTGGTCTGGGATTTTGCCGATAATGTTACATGACAGATCAAGATTCACCAGTTGCATGTAGATTCCATAGGTATAGTCACGTGTTTGGTCTTTTGTGGTGACTGTTATGCTCTCCTCCAAATCGTACTTCGCATCTTTCTGAGATACGACTATCATTGCTTTCAAGTTTGACAATGACCATGGTATGCTTCCTGATATATTGTTACGGGCCAAGTCCAAATAATTAAGACTTTCAAGGCAAGTAAGGTTCTTTGGAATACGACCACTAAACATGTTTGATCTCACCCTCAAGATTTGCAACAGTGGCATTTTTTCTGGTAACCACTTTGGCAATATTCCAAAGAACCTATTGAATGAAAGATCAAGGAATACCAAATTTTTGGCACTCTGAAGAAATTTAGGGAATTCACCAGAGAGATCATTGTTGCTCAAGTCAAGACTAACCATGACAGAACCAAATTGACCCGCAGAGTTTGTGTTGGATACTGAGGAATTGCTATCTGACTCCATCCAGCACTGCATAACATCTCCTGTTAAATTGTTTCCTGATAGTTCCAACCGTCGCAGTTCAGTCAATTGGCATATAGATGATGGAATGGTGCCTGTAATTTGATTATTTGCCAGCAACAACTGCTCAAGCAGTGGAGCTTTTAGCTTTGATGGCAATGACCCTGAGAAAGAGTTTGAGGACAGATTCAAATATGATATATTTACAGGGAGCCCTGGAATTTGACCTATAAGCATATTGGACCCAAGATATAACATTCTCACTGACATGTGTTGTAGATTTGCCGGTAAGGAACCACGCAACTTGTTTCCCGATGCATCCAAGAATTTAGTTCGGAAAAATGTCACCCAAAACCACTCAGGAATGACATCATCCAAATTTGCATTTCGAAGACAAAGAGAATAAACATCAGTCTGCCATCTAATCCACTCCGGAAAACGGGGCCCCACTAGGCATGACCCTAAGTCTATGGACTTTAGTCCAAATGGAGGAACCCAGTTTTGTTCGATGTCTATTTTCAAGGAGTTGCCTCCCAATTCCAGATATTCTAATTTAAATAAGCTTGAAAAATGCTCCTTCATAAGCACACCATCAAGTTTATTGTTGCTGAGATCCAACACTGTCAAGTTACCAAGTGCTCCAACTCCCATTGGTACAGTACCAGTTATCATGTTTTGACTGGCTGAAATAACACTAAGACTGGTCATGTTCCCAATCCAGATTGGTAGTTTTCCGGTTAGATTTGTATTATACATTGACAAGACTTGTATTTTACTCCATGAGCACCTTGGAAGTCGATCCATGAATTCTCCTATGCTTGCATTAATGTTGTTATAATCTAAATTCAGCACTTCCAAATTGCACAAATTTTCTAAGTTGCTCGGTATCAAACCCACAAGACCATTCCCACTGAAATCAATGACTTGAAGGGCTGTCATGTTTCCTAGTTTTTCAGGAATAGGTCCATGCCACTCGCAATAGGAGAGGTGAAGCTCCTTAAGGCTTTTCATATCCCAGAAGAACCAGTTTTGCTCTAGTGATGTGTTAAACCAGTTGTATGATAGATCAAGGACTTGAAGATGTGTGAGGTTTGATTTTGAACTAGCAGGCACTGTATTGGTAAGGCTAAGACCACAATATTGTAAGTAAAGCACCTTGAGAGAAGAAAGCGGGTTTACCACGTGAACCCAATCCCGCACATCGCTAAGGTCCGCATAGCTCAAGTCAAGATAAGTCAACAATGAAAGACGTGACAACCATGCAAGATCTACTGCTTGCAAAGAATTGTTATCCCCACCAACATCAAGATATTTCAAATTTGAGAGATTACCGAGTTGGGAAGGTATTGTCCCACTAAAATCTGACATCGAGAGGTTGAGATACCTTAGATTCTCCAGAGAGCCCATGGACGCAGGTATGCTTGCGCCATTGAAGTCATTCCAACTCAGATCAAGATACCTCAACTGTTGCAAAGCAGCCAAAGAGGAGCTCATCTCATCTCTTTCCAGTTTCAGGCTGTTGTACTTGTAGCCATTTTCGTAGGTGTTGCGGAGGTTGAGCTTCATGACATGACCTGTTCTGCTGCTGCACTGGACTCCCTCCCACTGACAACAATCTTCGCCATGCCATGACGAGAGACGGCCAGTGGGGTCGAGAAGGTCTGCCTTGAAGGACAGAAGCGCATCCCGCTCCCTGGTGATGCAGGTTCCAGTCCCACCTGATACCCTCGCTTTAGCAAGGGAATCAGACGGTGTAACATGGAAAATCAACAGGCAAAGTATTGCTGCGGCTGCTCGGGCGAGATGCCCAAGCTCAACAGCCATATTGTTTGGACGAGCTAGAGAACAACTAGTGTATGTGAATGGCAACGGGATGGGAGAGGAGCTGATCTTGAGTTCACCAACAAGCGCAATATATGTATGGTCTATGGTATTTTCCAAGTCTTGGTCTTGGTCTTGGCGTGCATACTTTTTCTTATACGGGAAGCTGTGGCTAGAGTTTCTACTGAGTAGGACAATCAACCATGCAATGCACGGCAAAGGAATAAATAAGGACCTAAAAAATTAGGCACCAGAGTCGTTCAAGGAACAGACCGTGTTCCTTTTTGTATTCCTGGGATCAGGAATGGAGTAATTTCCACTTGGTGGGTTTATCATTTATTAGTGAGCCATGTGATTCTCTTTTTATATATTAAATTTCCCTGAGTTATAAGTTTGACAAGAAACTCTAAAACTGCATACACCACATGAGAAAGCACAATTGAACAAACTTTACTGAAACTATTGAGCTGATGCGTGACCTTTCACTAAACTGTGATGCTCAGAAAATGAACAGGCACATCATGCAACTGATTAGGAGCGTGTGATTATATGTATGGTCCACAGTGTGTTTCAAGTCTTGGTCTGGGTATTTGTCTTGGCATGCATACTTTTCATTCACCGAAGCACAGAAGTTGTGGCTGTAGATTCTTATGATTGGGACAATCGACCGTGCAATGCACACCAGAGGAACAAATGAGGTGCTCAAAAATTAGGCACGAATGAATGGATGCCAGTGGGATCAGGACACCGCCATTCCTATCGAAGACTGACTCAAGAAACAAAAATGGAGTGCCATGGTTGTATCACCTATTTTAGCATTATGAAGATTTCTCAAGCGCTTGGCTGTGTTGGAAACTTTTTTACAAATAAATCTATAGGCTACATATAAGACCGTTCCTTGCTTTTTTCAGAAAGAAAGTAACTCGAGAGCAGATGTCGTGCAAAACCGGTAAAACCAAATGGTAAATATGTATTCTACGCACAAAAAAGGTATACCATCTCATCATTCGGCATTTCCTTTGTAAATAAGGTCCAGAACAATCAGGTTGCCTCAACCAACAAGGTGAAACATACTTATAAGATGATGATGATTAGGACAAAGTATGTTCCAAGTCTTGGTCTTGGTCTTGGCATGCATACTTTTCTTACACAGAAGTTGTGGCAGTAACATCCTCTTGCAGTTGCACCACTCCACGATCCAGCACTCTATATCTACTGCAGCACGAGCGCTTACTAATTGCAAGATTATTAATAGCTAGAAATTACCAATTTTCAGTAGCATCTTTCAGATTAACACCTCGCCTTGAGAAACTGAACCCAAGTAGTCAAGTAGCACCGCTAGTTACCACGCTCGGCGGCAGCATCATTTCTTGTCAGACCTTGTTTCCCACCAACTAATTAAAGGAATCTCTCATTCAGGAGTTAATTGATTTTTTTTTTTTGAAAAGGGGGACTCCCCGGCATCTGCATTAGAGTGATGCATACGGCCATCTTATTAACCAAATAAAGCAGTGCGAACATGGTTTCAAGGTCTCCAAAAGTAATGAAAAAGTAAAGAAAGCTCACACAGAGCCAAAACGGGCTAGAAACACCAACTAGCCATGAAAAGATGCCACAACCGGCTGGCTAAAATTAGGTAGGTAAACTAAATGCCTATCCTATTACATGACCGCCATCCAAACCGGTTGAAGATATACCGAGCTACCATCTCCCAGCGGAAAGATCCAGTAACCAAATGCTCCCTGGCCTCCGTCGGGGTGAGTAGCGACCACGAATGGATCAGTGCCGTAGTTCGGAATATAACCTGCAAAAAGTGGATACATGATATTCTGTTAAAAACCAAATCATTTCTGCAAGTCTAGATAGTCCACATCAAAGCGCAAACACCAACCCGAATGTGTCTCGCTAAGTCAGACTCAATCCCATTAAGCCATGTCTCAAATAATGCGTTAACAGAATTCGATGGATTGATATTAAAAGCAATGTGGACCGTCTGCCAAAGTACTTTGGCCAACGGGCAATCAAAAAAAAGGTGTTTGATTGTCTCATCCTGATCACAGAAACTACACCTAGTAGGTCCTGTCCAATTATGCTTTATCAAGTTGTCCTTGGTTAAAATAACTTGTTTATGGACAAACCACATAAACACTTTTATTTTCAAAGGAACTTTGACATCCCAAACATGCTTGGAGGTAGGAATGGAGTTCGAATTTATAACATCAATATACATTGATTTAACTGTGAATACTCCAGACTTAGTCAGTTTCCAGCGTAATTCATCGGGTTGTTGAGAAAGCTGGACCTCCATCAGTCTCCTAACTAGACGGAGCCATTCTTCCACTACCGGAACAGGGTGCTACCCCGACGGCCAAAACAATGCCGACGGCCACCGTCGGGTTCCTCGGAGATATGCCGACAGCCTGGTCCTGGCCGTCGGCGTATCCAGGCCGTCGGGTTAGACGGAGCTAAGCCGACGGCACCCGTCGGCATAGAACGGTCGTCGGCCTATCTGCAAGTACGCCGACAGCTGCCGTCGGCTTACAAGGGCCGTCGGCATAGTGGTGGGCCCGGCGACTCCGCTGTTGACGGGCGGCTAACGTCGTCAGAGCTATGCCGACGGCCGAGGCGGGGGGCCGTCGGCATAGGTCCGCACGCCACGTCACCGATCCGGGCCGCACCGTCCAAAACATATGCCGACGGCTGCCGTCGGCATACCTGCCACGTCAGCGATCCGCGGCACGCCGCCCGCCGCCTAAAACCTGGCCGTCTCTATGCCGACGGCATACTTTTTTTCATATATATTTTTTAAGCTTTTTTATGTATTATTATATCAACTAACATGTAGCATGTTAAATATAAACATACATATGAATATATATGTAGTTTGTATTTTTTTCATATATTATGAATATATATATAGTTTGTATTTTTTTCGAGCACGTTAATAATGTGCGGTCATGTTCTTTTGAATATAGATCATTATATTTTATTAAAATCAAAAACAGCTATGCCGACAAAAGTTTTGTGGCGGTTGCAAACGCCCGACACCCGTCTCCAGAGTGTGACCCCCCTCACGTCCGCGGTGTGCCCCCCTCATGGACGGCGCCGGCACCTGGAGGGGGGAAATGGACGCGTCGGGTCTACACGGTGGATGTAGCTGTGGGTTTGGCCCGGATGTTGCTCCCGGGTGTCCCTATGGGCCGACCTGACACAACCAGGTGCAGAGGTCCACTGGTCAAAGCCCGTCCGTGGGAAGTAAAAAAGGCTAGATCTCGTGGTCAACCGCTCCACGGTTAGGCGGGACGGGGGCCCTGGGGGGGGGGGTAGCAATGCCACCGGAGCATCGTACCGGACCCTCATACATGCGAGGTGGTGTTGTTGCATGTTCAAAGAGGCGACACGCATCTCAGGGGCGTGGCCCCCCTAACGGACGGCGCCGCCGCCGGCACCTGGAGGGGGGAAACGGACGCATCGGGTCTACACGGAGGGGATGTAGCTGTCGGTTTGGCCCGGATGTTGCTCCCAGGTGTCCCTCTGAGCTGACCTGACACAACCGGGTGGAGAGGTCCACTGTTCAAAGCCTGTCCGTGGAAAGTCAAAGGACTAGATCTCGTGGTCAACCGCTCTAGGGTTAGGCAGGACAGGGGCCCTGGGGGTAGCAATGCCACCGGAGCGTCGCACTGGCCCCTCATACATGCGGGGTGGTGTGGTGGCATGTCCGAAGAGGCGGCACGCGTCTCTGGGGTTTGGCCTCCCTCACGGACGGCGCCACCGCCGGCACCTGGAGGGGGAAAACGGACGCGTTGGGTCTACACGGAGGGGATCTTGCTGTGGGTCTGGCCCGGATGTTGCTCCAAAGTGTTCCTATGGGATGACCTAACACAACCGGGTGGAGAGGTCCACTGGTCAAATCCCGTCCGTGCAAAGTCAAAGGGATAGATCCCGTGGTCAAACTCTACAGGGTTAGGCGGGACGGGGGCCCTGGGGGGTAGCAATGTCACCGGAGCGTCGCACCGGGCCCTCATACATGCGGGGTGGTGTGGTGGCATGTCCGAAGAGGCGGCACGCATCTCCGGGGCGTGGCCCCCCCTAACGGACGGCGATGACACGGTAGTAGCCATTCTGCGGTAACGATGCGGCGTGAATATTATTAAATACTCAGAGCACGATAAAATCATGAGTTTTTTTGCACGACGTGGGCACATGTGCTATAGGAACGATAATATTTTTTTCATAATTTTTGGTGATGGAGAAGTATCCGAAAAATTCCCTCCACGCGGATTGCCCTTCGCGCGTCTACGGCTGTGGCCGGCGGCCTCCGGGGGCTAGCATGCCGCCAAATCTTGCGTAGGCGGCCTCTCATAAGTTTGGAAGTGTTGTGGTGGTTGCAAACGCCTGGCACGCGTGTCTGGGGTGTGCCCCCCCTCACGGACGGCGCCGCCGCTGGCACCTGGAGGGGGGAAACGGACGCGTCGGGTCTACACAGAGGGGATCTTGTTGTGGGTCTGGCCCGGATGTTGCTCCAAAGTGTTCCTATGGGCTGACCTAACACAACCGGTGGGGAGGTCCACTGGTCAAAGCCCGTCCGTGCAAAGTCAAAGGGCTAGATCCCGTGGTCAAACGCTACAGGGCTAGGCGGGACGGGGGCCCTGGCGGTAGCAATGCCACCGGAGCGTCGCACCGGGCCCTCATACATGCGGGGTGGTGTGCTGGCATGTCCGAAGAGGCGGCACGCGTCTCCGGGGTGTGCCCCCCTCACGGACGGCGCCGCCGCCGGCAGCTGGAGGGGGGAAACGGACGCGTCGGGTCTACACGGAGGGGATCTTGCTGTGGGTCTGGCCCGGATGTTGCTCAAAAGTGTTCCTATGGGCTGACCTAACACAACCGGGTGGAGAGGTCCGCTGGTCAAATCCCGTCCGTGCAAAGTCAAAGGGCTAGATCCCGTGGTCAAACGCTACAGGGTTAGGCGGGACGGAGGCCCTGGGGGGTAGCAATGCCACCGGAGCGTCGCACCGGGCCCTCATACATGCGGGGTGGTGTGGTGGCATGTACGAAGAGGCGGCACGCATCTCCGGGGGCGTGGCCCCCCCCTAACGGACGGCGATGACACGATAGTAGCCATTCTGCGGTAACGATGCGGCGTGAATATTATTAAATACTCGGAGCGCGATAAAATCATGAGTTTTTTTTTGCACGACGTGGGCACATGTGCTATAGGAACGATAATATTTTTTTCATAATTTTTGGTGATGGAGAAGTATCCGAAAAATTTCCTCTACGCGGATTGCCCTTCCGCGTCTACGGCTGTGGCCGGCGGCCTCCGGGGGCTAGCATGCCGCCAAATCTTGCGTAGGCGGCCTCTCACAAGTTTGGAAGTGTTGTGGTGGTTGCAAACGCCCGGCACGCGTGTCCGGGGTGTGCCCCCCCTCACGGACGGCGCCGCCGCCGGCACCTGGAGGGGGGAAACGGACGCGTCGGGTCTACACGGAGGGGATCTTGTTGTGGGTCTGGCCCGGATGTTGCTCCAAAGTGTTCCTATGGGCTGACCTAACACAACCGGTGGGGAGGTCCACTGGTCAAAGCCCGTCCGTGCAAAGTCAAAGGGCTAGATCCCGTGGTCAAACGCTACAGGGCTAGGCGGGATGGGGGCCCTGGGAGTAGCAATGCCACCGGAGCGTCGCACCGGGCCCTCATACATGCGGGGTGGTGTGCTGGCATATCCGAAGAGGCGGCACGCGTCTCCGGGGTGTGCCCCCCCTCACGCCTCACGGACGGTGCCGCCGCCGGCACCTGGAGGGGGGAAACGGACGCGTCGGGTCTACACGGAGGGGATCTTGCTGTGATTTTATAAAAAGACTGCAGCGCCTTTTCATCACCGAGGAGTCTGCCAAAATGATGAAGTGGCACAAGGAAGGGAAAAGGTACAATCCAAAAAAAAATTGTACATCCATCAGGAGGTGAAGCATGGAAGTCATTCGATATAGAGTACCCGGAGGAAGCAGCCGAGGCTGGGAATGTCAGAATTGCTATAACAGGTGATGGGTTCAATCCATATGGTATGTCGTCTAATCCATAGAGTTGTTGGCCCGTATTTGTTATTCCGCTCAATCTCCCTCCCGGCGCCATAATGCAACGCAAGACCATGTTCCTGTCGCTTATAATTCCGGGGCCTGAATATCCGGGGAAGAATTTGAGTGTGTTTATGCAGCCGTTGGTGGATGATTTGCACCATTCTTGGTACTTCCCGAGGTTGACATACGACCGGCATCTGCAGAAAAATTTCTTGATGAAAGTTTGGCTACAATATTGCATGCATGACTTTCCCGGTTATGCCTTGTTCTGCGGATGGTGTACAAGTGGAAAGATGCCTTGCCCAGTGTGCATGCAGGCCTTGATTTTCATTTGGCTGAAGAAGGGTGGCAAGTATGTTGCATTTGACCTGCATCGACAGTTCCTCCCTCCAGACCATCCTGATAGGGAAGACAAGAAGAACTTCACAAAAGGCAAAGTTGTCCATGAAGTAAACGAGATTCCTACGTTTTCTGGTGCGGATGTGCTTGCTCAGCTGAAAGCTCTTAAGCCTGCCGGTGAAGGGAAAGGCAAAGGCAAAGGCAAAGGCAAAGGCAAAGGCAAAGCCACAGGCGAATACGAGGGCGAGGGCAAAGGAAAAGGTAAAGGGAAATTTTTTGAAGGATATGGTGAGACGCACAACTGGACTCACATTACCCCCTTCGCGCAGCTTCCCTATTTTAAGGACCTCAAACTTCCATACAACATAGACGTGATGCACACCGAAAAGAATGTCGCAGAGTCCCTTTTTCGCACGATCCTCAACATTCCTGATAAGACAAAGGATAATGTTAATGCTAGAGTTGATCAACAGAATATTTGTGATAGACCACGTCTACACATGCAGCCTCCCACAGGCAGTCGAAAATCTTGGTTCAAGCCAGATGCTGACTTCATACTTAAAAAGGATCATAAGATGGAGGCATTCAAGTGGCTGAAACACGTCGTGAAGTTCATTGATGGTTATGCGTCGAATATAAGTAAGGGGGTCAATCTTTCAATGGGCAGAGTGACCGGGCTCAAGAGTCATGACTATCATGTATGGATTGAGCGGATTATGCCGGTGATGGTTCGGGGCTATGTTCCCGAGCGTGTCTGGCGTGTGCTTGCGGAGTTAAGCCATTTCTTCCGCACGCTTTGTGCTAAAGAAGTATGTCCTGGGAAGATAAAAGAAATGCATAAGAAGGCGCCGGAGTTGATATGCAAGCTAGAGAAGATCTTCCCGCCAGGCTTCTTTACTCCGATGACACATCTCATTTTGCACCTCCCGAACGAGGTATTGTTGGGGGGCCCTATGCAGAATCGTTGGCAGTACGGCCCTGAGAGACAGAACAAGCATCTGAGATAGAAATGTGGAAACAAAGCTAAGATTGAAGCTTCCATAGCTGAGGCAGTTATCCTAGAGGAGGTGGCAGACCTCAGGACAGCCTACTATCTGGACCATGTTCCCACGTTGCACAATAAGGTGTCTCGATACAATACAGAAGAACCCAAGTATAAACCCAAGTTGCCTCTATTCATCGGGCAAGGTGGTAGGGCTGGATGCTCGAAACCTTATCTCATGCCACGAGATGAGTGGGAGGATGTCATGTTCTATATCTTGCACAACATCAAGGAAGTTGAGGATGAGTGGATGAGGTAATACCTTAGCACCATTCTTTGAGTCAATTCGTTATGTTCACTTTGCCTAGTTCTTATACTGCTTTTCTTATTGTAGTTGATTCGTTGAAGAAGAATGGACGGGAATGCTGCCTCCTACTGAAGCGGAGGCACTTGCTCTTCTCCAAAAGGGTGCTGATGGAAGGAAAAATTTTGTTGCGTGGTTCATGGAGAAAGTAATTTTTCACACTTTCAATTAAACTCATGCACCCTATAATTTCAATTAAACTTGTAGGGAAATGATCCGACCGAATCAATGGATGAAGAATTGAGATGGGTTTCTATGGGTTTTGATCCTGTCGTCATGACATGCGAAAAGTATGATGTGAATGGGTATTGCTTCCATACAGAGGAGCACCAGAACAGTCGGCCTGATCCCAAAACCATAAATACCGGAGTCTTCACTGAAGGAGATAATAAAGTAGATTACTACGGAAGGGTAGGAAAAATATACGAGCTTACATTCAAACGTGGCCGCGAACACCTAAGTCTCACTGTGTTCAAATGCCGATGGTTCGACCCCAAAAAGGGTCTGAGACATACGCCTTCTGTTGGTTTAGTTGAAGTTAAACCATCAACCGTCTATGCCGGAGCTGATCTCTTTATCGCCGCTACCCAGGCCACACAAGTATATTATCTGCCTTACCCATGCCAGAAAGAGTACCTAAAGGGTTGGGAAGTTGTGTTCAAGGTGTCGTCGCATGGTAAGCTACCGGACTCGAACGATGATGATTACTACAACATAAACCCCATGACATACGAGGGAGTGTTATATCAAGAGGAACATGATGACGTGGTCCGAAACAACGAGGATGATGACTTGGGTTATGTTGACCTGGACCCAAACGACGACGACGCACAGATTGATGGTGAGGCAGTTGTGAATCAAAGAGACATAATTATGCTTGAAAAGTTAAATGAAGATGCCGACGATGAGGAAGAGCCTCCACCTCCGTCAGACAACGAAGAAGATATGTGTGATAGTGATGATGAGACCGGTCCACAAATAGATTACAATAGTGATGATTCATATGGGTTCTAGAAAATGTAAGTTCTTTTAATGATCATTACAATAGTATGCTTAATGTGCTCTTCTGGTATTAATGTTTTTCCTGTATGCTTGTTTAATTGATATCCTTACTAATTGTTTATTCTCTTCTCAATGCAGGTTTGCTAATCATGGGCAAGTCCAGTGGCGCCAGTTTCCTTAGTAAATTTAAAGGACTTACTCGGAGTGGACGAGCCCACAAGGTTCCCTCCCGACTACGCGAGGATGACACCTCACAGGAAGGTGGAGGGGTCGGGAGAGGAGACCCTAGAGGAGGAGGCGGTGGGGGGAGAGCCCTAGAGGAGGAGGAGGTGGGGGGAGAGGCAACCAGGGCAAAAAACTCCGGGCCGTGTCCGAAATAGGAGGGTCTTCTTCGATGCCCTCCTATACACAGGCACCTTCTGAGTCTGAGGAGGAGGAGTATGTTCCTGATGGCGAGGAGGAGGGTGAGGAGGAGGAGGCCGAGGAGGAGGGTGAGGAGGAGGCCGAGGAGGGTGGAGGGGAGGTCGATCCCGAGTTTGTTGGGTTTCGTAGTAATTTCAAAAAAATTCCTACGCACACGCAAGATCATGTGATGCATAGCAACGAGGGGAGAGTGTTGTCTACGTACCCAACGCAGACCGACTGCGGAAGCAATGACACGACGTAGAGGAAGTAGTCGTACGTCTTCACGATCCAACCGATCAAGCACCGAAACTACGGCACCTCCGAGTTCGAGCACACGTTCAGCTCGATGACGATCCCCGGACTCCGATCCAGCAAAGTGTCGGGGTAGAGTTTCGTCAGCACGACGTCGTGGTGACGATCTTGATGAACTACAGCAGCAGGGCTTCGCCTAAACTCCGCTACAGTATTATCGAGGTATATGGTGGCAGGGGGCACCGCACACGGCTAAGGAATAGATCACGTGGATCAACTTGTGTGTTCTATGGTGCCTCTACCTCAGTATATAAAGGAGCCAAGGGGGGAGGGGGGCGCCGGCCAAGGGAGAGGGCGCAGGAGGAGTCCTACTCCTTCCGGGAGTAGGACTCCCCCCCAATCCTATTCCAACTAGGATTCCCCGAGGGGGAAAGAGGGAGAGGGAGGCCGGCCACCTCTCCTAGTCCTAATAGGACTAGGGGAGGGGGGAGGTGCGCAGCCCCCTTGGGCTGCCCCTTTCTCCTTTCCACTAAGGCCCATGTAGGCCCATATGGCTCCCGGGGGGTTCCGGTAACCTCCCGGTAATCCGGTAAAATCCCGATTTCACCCGGAACACTTCCGATGTCCAAACATAGGCTTCCAATATATCAATATTTACGTCTCGACCATTTCGAGACTCCTCGTCATGTCCGTGATCACATCCGGGACTCCGAACAACCTTCGGTACATCAAAATGCATAAACTCATAATGTAACTGTCATCGTAACCTTAAGCATGCGGACCCTACGGGTTCGAGAACAATGTAGACATGATCGAGACACGTCGCCGGTCAATAACCAATAGCGGGACCTGGATGCCCATATTGGCTCCTACATATTCTACGGAGATCTTTATCGGTCAGACCGCATAACAACATACGTTGTTCCCTTTGTCATCGGTATGTTACTTGCCCGAGATTCGATCGTCGGTATCCAATACCTAGTTCAATCTCGTTACCGGCAAGTCTCTTTACTCGTTCCGTAATACATCATCTCACAACTAACATATTAGTTGTAATGCTTGCAAGGCTTATGTGATGTGTATTACCGAGAGGGCCCAGAGATACCTCTCCGACAATCGGAGTGACAAATCCTAATCTCGAAATACGCCAACCCAACATCTACCTTTGGAGACACCTGTAATGCTCCTTTATAATCACCCAGTTACGTTGTGACGTTTGGTAGCACCCAAAGTGTTCCTCCGGCAAACGGGAGTTGCATAATCTCATAGTCATAGGAACATGTATAAGTCATGAAGGAAGCAATAGCAACATACTAAACGATCGGGTGCTAAGCTAATGGAATGGGTCATGTCAATCAGATCATTCAACTAATGATGTGACCTCGTTAATCAAATAACAACTCTTTGTCTATGGTTAGGAAACATAACCATCTTTGATTAACGAGCTAGTCAAGTAGAGGCATACTAGTGACACTCTGTTTGTCTATGTATTCACACATGTATTATGTTTCCGGTTAATACAACTCTAGCATGAATAATAAACATTTATCATGAAATAAGGAAATAAATAATAACTTTATTATTGCCTCTAGGGCATATTTCCTTCAGTCTCCCACTTGCACTAGAGTCAATAATCTAGATCACATCACCATGTGATTAACATCGATAGTTTACATCATCATGTGATTAACACCCATAGTTCACATCGCCATGTGACCAACACCCAAAGGGTTTACTAGATTCAGTAATCTAGTTCACATCGCTATGTGATTAACACCCAAGGAGTACTAAGGTGTGATCATGTTTTGCTTGTGAGAGAATCTTAGTCAACGGGTCTGCTACATTCAGATCCGCATGTATTTTGCAAATTTCTATGTCAACAATGCTCTGCATGGAGCTACTCTAGCTAATTGCTCCCACTTTCAATATGTATCTAGACCGAGACTTAGAGTCATCTAGATTAGTGTCAAAACTTGCATCGGCGTAACCCTTTACGACGAACCCTTTTTTTTCACTTCCATCATCGAGAAACATATCCTTATTCCACTAAGGATAATTTTGACCGCTGTCCAGTGATCTACTCCTAGATCACTATCGTACTCCCTTGCCAAACTCAGTGGTAGGGCATAAATAGACCTGGCATACAGCATGGCATACTTTATAGAACCTATGACTGAGGCATAGGGAATGACTTTCATTCTCTTTCTATCTTCTGCCGTGGTCGGGCTTTGAGTCTTACTCAACTTCACACCTTGTAATACAGGCAAGAACTCTTTCTTTGACTGCTCCATTTTGAACTACTTCAAAATCTTGTCAAGGTATGTACTCATTGAAAAAACTTATCAAGCGTCTTGATCTATCTCTATAGATCTTGAAGCTCAATATATAAGCAGCTTCACCGAAGTCTTTCTTTGAAAAACTCCTTTCAAACACTCTTTTATGCTTTACAGAATAATTCTACATTACTTCCGATCAACAATATGTCATTCACATATACTTATCAGAAATGTTGTAGTGCTCCCACTCACTTTCTTGTAAATACAGGCTTCACCGCAAGTCTGTATAAAACTATATGCTTTGATCAACTTATCAAAGTGTATATTCCAACTCCGAGATTCTTGCACCAGTCCATAGATGGATCGCTGGAGCTTGCATATTTAGTTAACACCTTTAGGATCGACAAAACCTTCTAGTTGCATCGTATACAACTCTTCTTTAGTAAATCCATTAAGGAATGCAGTTTTGTTTATCCATTTGCCAGATTTCATAAAATGCGGCAATTGCTAACATGATTCGGACAGACTTAAGCATAGATACGAGTGAGAAACTCTCATCGTAGTCAACACTTTGAACTTGTCGAAAACCTTTTGCGACAATTATAGCTTTGTAGATAGCAACACTACTATCAGCGTCCGTCTTCCTCTTGAAGATCCATTTATTTTCTATGGCTTGCCGATCATCGGGCAAATCCATCAAAGTCCATACTTTGTTCTCATACATGGATCCCATCTCAGATTTCATGGCTTCAAGCCACTTTGCGGAATCTGGGCTCATCATCGCTTCCTCATAGTCCGTAGGTTCATCATGATCTAGTAGCATGACTTCCAGAAAAGGATTACCGTACCACTCTGGCGCGGATCTTACTCTGGTTGATCTACGAGGTTCAGTAGTATCTTGTTCTGAAGTTTCATGATCATCATCATTAGCTTCCTCACTAACTGGTGTAGGTGTCACAGAAACAGTTTTCTGTGATGTACTACTTTCCAATAAGGGAGCAGGTACAGTTACCTCGTCAAGTTCTACTTTCCTCCCACTCACTTCTTTCGAGAGAAACTCCTTCTCCAGAAAGTTTCCGAATTTAGCAACAAAAGTCTTGCCTTCGGATCTGTGATAGAAGGTGTATCCAATAGTTTCCTTTGGATATCCTATGAAGACGCACTTCTCCGATTTGAGTTTGAGCTTATCAGGATGAAACTTTTTCATATAAGCATCGCAACCCCAAACTTTAAGAAATGACAGCTTAGGTTTCTTGCCAAACCGTAGTTCACACGGTGTCATCTCAACGGATTTAGATGGTGCCCTATTTAACGTGAATGCAGCTGTCTCTAATGCATAACCCCAAAACGATAGTGGTAGATCGGTAAGAGACATCATAGATTGCACTATATCCAATAAAGTACGATTATGACGTTCGGACACACCATTATGCTGTGGTGTTCCATGTGGCATGAGTTTGTGAAACTATTCCACATTGTTTTAATTGAAGACCAAACTCGTAACTCAAATATTTTACCTCTGCGATCATATCGTAGAAACTTTTATTTTCTTGTCACGATGATTTTCCACTTCACTCTGAAATTCTTTGAACTGTTCAAATGTTTCAGACTTATGTTTCATCAAGTAGATATCCCCATATCTGCTCAAATCATCTGTGAAGGTCAGAAAATAATGATACCTCCTGCAAGCCTTAATATTCACCGGACCACATACATCAGTATGTATGATCTCCAACAAATCTGTTGCTTGCTTCATTGTTCCGGAGAACAGCGTTTTAGTCATATTGCCCAAAAGGCATGGTTCGCAAGCATCAAGTGATTCATAATCAAGTGATTCCAAAATCCCATCAGCATGGAGTTTCTTCATGCGCTTTACACCAATATGACCTAAACGGCAGTGCTACAAATAAGTTGCACTATCATTATTAACTTTGCATCTTTTGGTTTCAATATTATGATTATGTGTATCACTACGATCGAGATCCAACGAACTATTTTCATTGGGTGTGTAACCATACAAGGTTTTATTCATGTAAACAGAACAACAATTTATTCTCTTACTTAAATGAATAACCGTATTACAATAAACATGATCAAATCATATTCATGCTCAACGCAAACACCAAATAACACTTATTCAGGTTCAACACTAATCCCGAAAGTATAGGGAGTGTGCGATGATGATCATATCAATCTTGGAACCACTTCCAACACACATCGTCACTACACCCTTAACTAGTCTCTGTTTATTCTGCAATTCCCATTTCGAGTTACTAATCTTAGCAACTGAACTAGTATCAAATACTGAGGGGTTGCTATAAACACTAGTAAAGTACACATCAATAACATGTATATCAAATATACTTATGTTCACTTTGCCATCCTTCTTATCTGCCAATCACTTGGGGTAGTTCCGCTTCCAGTGACCAGTCCCTTTGCAGTAGAAACACTTAGTCTCAGGCTTAGGACCAGACTTGGGCTTCTTCACTTGAGCAGCAACTTGCTTGCTGTTCTTCTTGAAGTTCCCCTTCTTCCCTCTGCCCTTTTCTTGAAACTAGTGGTCTTGTCTACCATCAACACTTGATGTTTTTCTCGATTTCTACCTTCGTCAATTTCCGCATTACGAAGAGCTTGGGAATTGTTTCCGTTATCCCTTGCATATCATAGTTCATCACGAAGTTCTACTAACTTGGTGATGGTGACTAGAGAATTCTGTCAATCACTATCTTATCTGGAAGATTAACTCCCACTTGATTCAAGCGATTGTAGTACTCAGACAATCTGGGCACATGCTCACTAGTTGAGCGATTCTCCTCCATCTTTTAGCTATAGAACTTGTTGGAGACTTCATATCTCTCAACTCGGGTATTTGCTTGAAATATTAACTTCAATTCCTGGAACATCTCATATGGTCCATGACGTTCAAAACGTCTTTGAAGTCCCGATTCTAAGCCGTTAAGCATGGTGCACTAAACTATCAAGTAGTCATCATATTGAGCTAGCCAAACGTTCATAACGTCTGCATCTGCTCCTGCAATAGGTCTGTCACCTAGCGGTGCATCAAGGACATAATTTTTCTGTGCAGCAATGAGGATAAACCTCAGATCACGGATCCAATCCGCATCATTGCTACTAACATCTTTCAACACAATTTTTCTCTAGGAACATATCAAAATAAACATATGAAAGCAACAACGCAAGCTATTGGTCTACAACATAATTGCAAAATACTACCAGGACTAAGTTCATGATAAATTTAAGTTCAATTAATCAGATTATTTAAGAACTCCCACTTAGATAGACATCCCTCTAATCCTCTAAGTGATCACGTGATCCAAATCAACTAAACCATAACCGATCATCACGTGAGATGGAGTAGTTTTCAATGGTGAACATCGTTATGTTGATCATATCTACTATATGATTCACGCTCGACCTTTCGGTCTCCGTGTTCCGAGGCCATATCTGCATATGCTAGGCTCGTCAAGTTTAACCTGAGTATTCCGCGTGTGCAAAACTGGCTTGCACCCGTTGTAGATGGACGTAGAGCTTATCACACCCGATCATCACGTGGTGTCTGGGCACGACGAACTTTGGCAACGGTGCATACTCAGGGAGAACACTTCTTGATAATTAGTGAGAGATCATCTTAAAATGCTACCGTCAAACTAAGCAAAATAAGATGTATAAAAGATAAACATCACATGCAATCAAAATATGTGACATGATATGGCCATCATCATCTTGTGCCTTTGATCTCCATCTCCAAAGCATCATCATGATTTCCATCGTCACCGGCATGACACCATGATCTCCATCATCTTGATCTATATCATTATGTCGTCACATGGTTGTGTCGCCAACTATTGCTCTTGCAACTATTGCTATCGCATAGCGATAAAGTAAAGCAATTATTGGGCGCTTGCATCTTATGCAATAGACAGACAACCATAAGGCTTTTGCCAGTTGCCGATAACTTCAACAAAACATGATCATCTCATACAACAACTTATATCTCATCACGTCTTGACCATATCACCTCACAACATGCCCTGCAAAAACAAGTTAGACGTCCTCTACTTTGTTGTTGCAAGTTTTACGTGGCTGCTATGGGCTTAAGCAAGAACCAATCTCACCTACTCATCAAAACCACAACGATAGTTTGTCAAATAGACTCCGTTTTAACCTTCGCAAGGACCGGGCGTAGCCATACTTGGTTCAACTAAAGTTGGAGAGACAGTCGCCCGCAAGCCATCTATGTGCAAAGCACGTAGAGGGAACCGGTCTCGCGTAAGCGTACGCGTAAGGTTGGTCCGGGTCGTCTCGTCCAACAATACCGCCGAACCAAAGTATGACATGCTAGTAGGCAGTATGACTTGTATCGTCCACAACTCACTTGTGTTCTAATCGTGCATATAACATCAACATAAATAACCTAGGCTCGGATGCCACTGTTGGGTTTCGTAGTAATTTCAAAAAATTTCCTACGCACACGCAAGATCATGTGATGCATAGCAACAAGGGGAGAGTGTTGTCTACGTACCCAACGCAGACCGACTGCGGAAGCAATGACACGACGTAGAGGAAGTAGTCGTACGTCTTCACGATCCAACCGATCAAGCACCGAAACTACGGCACCTCCGAGTTCGAGCACACGTTCAGCTCGATGACGATCCCCGGACTCCGATCCAGCAAAGTGTCGGGGTAGAGTTTCGTCAGCACGACGGCGTGGTGACGATCTTGATGAACTACAGCAGCAGGGCTTCGCCTAAACTCCGCTACAGTATTATCGAGGTATATGGTGGCAGGGGGCACCGCACACGGCTAAGGAATAGATCACGTGGATCAACTTGTGTGTTCTATGGTGCCTCTACCTCAGTATATAAAGGAGCCAAGGGGGGAGGGGGGCGCCGGCCAAGGGAGAGGGCGCAGGAGGAGTCCTACTCCTTCCGGGAGTAGGACTCCCCCCCAATCCTATTCCAACTAGGATTCCCCGAGGGGGAAAGAGGGAGAGGGAGGCCGGCCACCTCTCCTAGTCCTAATAGGACTAGGGGAGGGGGGAGGTGCGCAGCCCCCTTGGGCTGCCCCTTTCTCCTTTCCACTAAGGCCCATGTAGGCCCATATGGCTCCCGGGGGGTTCCGGTAACCTCCCGGTAATCCGGTAAAATCTCGATTTCACCCGGAACACTTCCGATGTCCAAACATAGGCTTCCAATATATCAATCTTTACGTCTCGACCATTTCGAGACTCCTCGTCATGTCCGTGATCACATCCGGGACTCCGAACAACCTTCGGTACATCAAAATGCATAAACTCATAATGTAACTGTCATCGTAACCTTAAGCGTGCAGACCCTACGGGTTCGAGAACAATGTAGACATGACCGAGACACGTCTTCGGTCAATAACCAATAGCGGGACCTGGATGCCCATATTGGCTCCTACATATTCTACGAAGATCTTTATCGGTCAGACCGCATAACAACATACGTTGTTCCCTTTGTCATCGGTATGTTACTTGCCCGAGATTCGATCGTCGGTATCCAATACCTAGTTCAATCTCGTTACCGGCAAGTCTCTTTACTCGTTCCGTAATACATCATCTCACAACTAACATATTAGTTGTAATGCTTGCAAGGCTTATGTGATGTGTATTACCGAGAGGGCCCAGAGATACCTCTCCGACAATCGGAGTGACAAATCCTAATCTCGAAATACGCCAACCCAACATCTACCTTTGGAGACACCTGTAATGCTCCTTTATAATCACCCAGTTACGTTGTGACGTTTGGTAGCACCCAAAGTGTTCCTCCGGCAAACGGGAGTTGCATAATCTCATAGTCATAGGAACATGTATAAGTCATGAAGGAAGCAATAGCAACATACTAAACGATCGGGTGCTAAGCTAATGGAATGGGTCATGTCAATCAGATCATTCAACTAATGATGTGACCTCGTTAATCAAATAACAACTCTTTGTCTATGGTTAGGAAACATAACCATCTTTGATTAACGAGCTAGTGAAGTAGAGGCATACTAGTGACACTCTGTTTGTCTATGTATTCACACATGTATTATGTTTCCGGTTAATACAATTCTAGCATGAATAATAAACATTTATCATGAAATAAGGAAACAAATAATAACTTTATTATTGCCTCTAGGGCATATTTCCTTCAGAGTTGTGGGGTGACTTGCCACCGGGTGCTCCGCAGGGGTGGCTGCGTGGTAATGCCGGACTACCTACACCACCTTCTATCGAGGAGCACAAGTGGCTCATTGAACCTATGGGGACAGAGTAAGTGCCTCTCAATCATATTTTCGACACATGACAACATTTTCTTATTGTACACATGGCAATCATTTGATTCTTTTGCAGAAACTGGATCCTTCGCGGAAAGGGTCGTAAACCGAACGGCCTTATCACTGTCCTGTGGAAGGAGTTTTGGCCTGGCCTATTCTGCCCGTGGCCAGACAGGGACCCGCAGCTGCGGGTTTTGGCCACGAGCTGGGCCCACTACGAGGCTTACAGCAACGCGGAGTACCGGACGGCCGCTAAGGCCGTGATCACCAAATTTTGGGTAAGTTCTCTTCTGAATCACTTGTCTTCAGTTTCGTTCATAGTTTATCATTGAATCACTCAACTCATGCCTTGTTTGCTTCTGGTTTATGCATGATTGCAGCAACTCTATAGAGTTCTTGACGAGCACAAGGCCAGAGCCGACGTGGTCTTGCTTGCGGCTGCGAAGAAGAAAGCTCGTCAGTTGCAGTACGAGGTGCGCTGGGTTGCCGTCTCGCAGTACTACCACTACTACCTGCACCAAAAGATGACCAAAACTCAAGCGCAGAAGCTACGACTTACCTTGAGCAGGGAGCAGTTCATGATGGTAACTATTACTAACTTTTCATTGTTTCAAGCAGTCAACTATATGTTTCGTGCTCACATGTCATGCTTCCAAAATTTGCATAGGTTGTTCCTCGTTGGTGCTATGGAAGGCATGACGGATGGGCGAGTTTGGTGGATAGGTGGCTCGGCGCCGATGCAGAGTTTGCTGCCAAGAGCATCAAGGCCCGGGCTAACCGTGGAGCCGACGGGACACACGGCCAAGGAAACAGGAACCACTGGGGCTTCAAGGCCATGAAGGTATATCTATGTGCATGATGCATTTTTGTTCTTCTTTACCGTCATGTTCTTATGTATGGCTAACTTCTATTTGACGTTGTAGGAGGACAAGTTGAAGAGGCCGCTCTCAGACATGGAGTCGTGGAAGCTAGCCCGCGAGCGGAGTCATCGCAAGGAGGGCGAGAGCCAGTACTACGGCAAGACCGAGGAGCACCTGGGGTCTTACATTCATCACTATCAGGAGTTGCATCCGGATGTTCCTGTTGCTGAGGTCGCCCAGTCTCAGATCAACGACACAGCGGTGGTGGCCATCCAGGGGAAGAAGAATGGCCGGTATCCGTGTTTCGACGGCTTGATCACTCCTTCGATCTCGTACACACAGCTTCGGGCTACCAACCCGAGCCAGTTAGAGAGTACGGGGCGTTCACACACTCCCTTAGCCCACCAGCATGTTGTAAGTACTTCCTCTTTATCTTTTTCTATCTAGCATTCTAAGTTTATTTTCAGCATTGCTCACTTAGAAACAACCTAAATTATGTAGGCATATAAGGAGTTTGTCGAGCATAGGAATCTCGAGGTGCGGGAGTACTTGAAACGAGTGAAGGCAAACGATGATTACAACCGTCAGATGATGACGGTTAGTTTTGCCCTCTTAAAACCAAGCTAAATTTTTGCACTTTCATTCCTTCTGATCTTCTAGTTTGCTTGTTTAACTAACATTCAGGCTATGTTGGCGTCTTGGAGTAACCGCACGGATCCACCACAAATGGGACCCCCACCACCACCTGCGGGAGAACCCCCACACGTGCCCACGTTCGATGAATGGGTGGCACTAGGCAGTGATGGTCCGGTTAGTACATTTGCCTAACTACTGGCAAACTAGTTCTCGTTCATTCAACACTATCATATCATATTTACCGTTAGAATCTTTTCTGAAACATGTAGGGGACCGGTGGCTCGACTCCTGCTCCGTCGACCCCAGTCACTCCGATCTGGCAGAGCGGTGGTGGTCGCGATGGCGGTTTTGGCGGAGGTGGTGGTGGTTTTGGCGGAGGTGGTGCTTTTGGCGGAGGTGGTGGTTTTGGCGGAGGTGGTCTTGCTTGATGATTCCGTGCATGTGGCCATCGTGCCATGCCTTTCATATTCCTGCTTTTACGATGTTTCATGTCTTGCACTACTTTTTTGTTCATGAACTTCCGTCGGTGATGATCTTTAGATGATGTGATGAACTTGAGTATGTTTAGATGATGATGGTGAACTTGAGTATGTTTAGATGAACTTGAGTATGTTTAGATGATGAATTGTCATATTTCTGCATAATTTCGTATTGTTCTGTTTTGAAATGCTGTCAAATGAATTGGAAAAGAGAAAACAGGGGAAAAAACTATGCCTACGGCAAAGCCGTCGGCATATATAAGCCCAGGAGTTACCAGGGCTCGCCACGTGGCATATCTATGCCGACGGCTTTGCCGTAGGCATATCTGGAAATCTATGCCGACGGCTTTGCTGTAGGCATAGCCCTGCTGCCAGGAGGAACCAGGAAACGACACGTGGCAGAGCTATGCCTACGGCAAAGCCGTCGGCATAGATTCATCTATGCCTACGGCTTTGCCGTAGGCAGCCCTGCCACCAGGAGTACCACGGGTTGCCACGTGGCAGAGATATGCCGACGGCAAATCCGTCGGCATACCTCTGCCACGTGGCGTTTCGTTATTCGTCAACGCTTTTGACGGCGCCGTCCGTTGCCGTCAGACGAAAAACACTGCCGACGGCTAAACTATGCCGACGGCTGACGTCAGGCCGTCGGCATAGGCTCCTATGCCGACGGTCTAACAAGACTACGCTGACGACATCTACGCCGACGGGCCTATGCCGACGGCAACCGTAGGCATAGATCTATGCCGACGGCCTAGGGGCCTATGCCGACGGCCCGTGGCCGTAGGCATAGTCCGCGAGTCCGGTAGTGTTCCCAACGATTGCCCGCTAGCGTCCGTCAGAACTGAATATTAAGGGGGATAGATTGAAATACCGATGCGACGAACACCTCATGTCGTTGAACAATACGGTACAAAGACGGATATTGGATGGCCAAGGGTGTGTCACCGAGCCAAGTATCCTCCCAGAAACGTGTACTAGTGCCATTTCCAATAACAAACTTTATCCTATTAAACAAAGATTGTTTAACTTTCATCAGTCCTTTCCAGAAAGGTGAATCGGTCGGCCTGACTGTAACCTGGGACAAAGTTTTTGTCTGGAGGTACTTGCTGCGAAGGATTTGAGCCCACATGGCATCATTCTCCATTGAGAGCTTCCACAGCCACTTGCTAAGAAAGCATCTGTTCTTAACTTCTAGATTCTCAATACCGAGACCCCCTTGGTCTTTCGGTCTACAGATGATATCCCATTTAGCAAGCCGATATTTTCTTTTAAGCTCATCACCCTGCCAAAAGAAACGTGATCGATAGAAGTCCAGTCTCTTCCTAACACCAACTGGGACCTCAAAGAACGATAGGAGAAACATAGGCATACTGGTGAGCACCGAATTTATCAGGATTAATCAGCCTCCGTATGACATGAGCTTACCCTTCCAGCAACTCGGTTTCTTCTCAAATCGGTCCTCGATGCACTTCCACTCTCTGTTTGTCAGCCTACGATGGTGGATTGGAATACCTAGGTAAGAGAAGGGTAACTCTCCCAACTCGCACCCAAACAATTGCCTATAAGCCTCATGTTCGTCTTTGGCTCGACCAAAACAGAACAGCTCACTCTTATGAAAGTTAATCTTTAACCCGGTCAATTCTTCAAATAGGCATAACACAAGCTTCATATTTCTCGCCTTGGCCAAGTCATGCTCCATAAAGATAATTGTATCATCAGCGTACTGAAGGATGGATACACCTCCATCAACAAGATGAGGTACCAATCCACCTACTTGACCTTTTTCCTTAGCCCTTCCTATCAGAATTGCTAACATATCCACCACAATGTTAAATAGGATAGGAGACATCGGATCTCCTTGTCTTAGGCCTTTATGTGTCTGCAAGTAATGACCTATGTCATCATTAACTTTAATTCCCACACTACCTTTTTGCGTAAATGATTCCACCTGTCGGCGCCAGGCTTCATCAAAACCTTTCATACGCAATGACTGTTGGAGGAATGGCCATTTGACCTTATCGTACGCTTTCTCTAAATCCACCTTAAAAATTACTCCATCTAATTTTTTGGAATGGATTTCATGGAGCGTTTCATGCAGGACGACCACCCCTTCAAGGATATTTCTGTCCGGCATGAAAGCAGTTTGGGACTATTGCACCACAGAATGCGCAATCTGTGTGAGCCTATTAGTCCCGACCTTGGTGAAAATTTTGAAACTAACATTGAGGAGGCAGATCGGCCTAAATTGCTCAATCCTCACAGCATCCGTTTTCTTAGGAAGCAGTGTGATAGTTCCAAAATTCAATTGAAATAAGTGAAGCTGTCCAGAGAACAGATCATGGAACATAGGTAGCAAATCCCCCTTAATAATGTGCCAGCACTTTTTATAGAACTCGGCTGGGAATCCATCCGGACCGGGAGCCTTATTATTTTTCATCTGTGCAATAGCATCAAATACCTCCTTCTCTGACAACGGGGCAACCAGAATATCATTTTCGGCAGCCGATAACTGAGGCACATCCTCAGTCCTGGACTCGTCGAGGGACACACAATTATCCTCTGGAGGTCCAAATAACTGCTTATAATACTCGGTAATATATGTTTTTAGGTTATCTTGTCCTAAAATAGTGCCCTCATCTTGTTCAAGCTGAAAGATACGCTTCTTTCTGTGCTTACCATTAGCTATCAAATGAAAGAATTGAGTATTCGCGTCCCCTTGGACCACTTTGCGGACTTTAGCACGCAAAGCCCACTTCAATTCTTCTTCGCGGAGCAGTTCTTTCAACATCTTCTCCGCCTGAGTTTTAACCTGAAGCTCAGCTGGCATTAAAATCATGGATTCGGCCTTTATGTCCAGAGCCTGTATAAGAGAAAGGAGTCCTTTTCAATCTTATACACACCACTGAGGTGCTTAGCCCAACCTCGTAAGAAACTTCTCAAATGCCTAATCTTATTCTGCCAACGCTCGATCGTAGTCCTACCTCCTGCACCTCTATCCCATTCCCTGGCAATCAAGTCCAAGAACCCCTCGCGTTCGAACCATGACATCTCGAAAGAGAAGTTGTTCTTGTTACCCACGTGGTTCGGCTCCCCTGAGTCTACGAACAAGGGTGTGTGATCGGATATTCCCCTCGATAGAGCTTGCACCATAACCAGAGGGAACTTTTGTTCCCACTCCACGCTCGCGAGAACTCGATCAAGTTTTTCATAAGTCGGGTTTGGCAGAGCATTAGCCCAGGTAAACTTTCTACCAGAAAGCTCTATCTCCCTCAGATCCAGGCTTTCAATAATGGTATTGAACATAAACGACCATCTGCCGTCAAAGTTATCATTGTTCTTCTCCTCTCTCCTCCTAATGATATTGAAATCACCTCCAACTAAAATTGGAAGCTGTTCTGACCCACAGATTCGAACAAGGTCCGCCAGAAACTCTGGTTTAAGCTCGGGTTGTGTGGCACCATAGATCGCCACCAAAGCCCAGTTGAAACCATCTATCTTAGACCTGACTCGAAACTTCACCGCGAAGTCGCCCATCACTACACTTCGGACTTCAAGCGAATCGCATCTCACACCGAGTAAGATACCACCCGATCTTCCTCGCGGAGGGAGGCAGTGCCAATCGAAATCAATACCACCCACAAGAGAGGAAAGAAACTGGGGCGCAAAGTTATCTCTACCAGTCTCTGATAGAGCAATGAAATCTAAACGCTGCTCTAAGGATGCCTCAACAAGGAACCTTCTTTTAGCCAAGTCCTTCAGACCTCTGCTATTCCAAAAGATTCCTTTCATATTTCATCATGGAATTTTTTAGTGGTCCGAATCCTAGCACTCCTATGAACCGCGGAATCGGGATAGATCTTCCGTTTCCACTTGCGCTTTGGTTTACTAGGCTCTGACGCTCGGTCCTCATAACCGGGTTCAATTAAACTACCAGTATCATTCTCTAGGGGCACATCATCGTCCTCAGACTCATGATTGGGGGGTGCTAGATCCGCACACAGATTATCGAGCACTCTAACCCCTAACGCACCAATCTCATCATCATTCATTGGTTTAACCGCTGCAAGATTACGAATAGTCTCTAAGGCACGCTCCGCCTCCAAATCTAACAGATCATTCACCGAATTGGTAATCTCACTATCCGTAGCACCTAGTGAAACTCCTAATTGGTTTGCATTATTTATAATCTCCTCATTAGAAAAATGTAATAAAGAATTAGAGATGTTGACGGACATACCAGAAGATAATGCAGCATCCTGAAGCTTGGCCGCCCTCATAGCGCACCGCTGCTGCATATCATCCACCTCCGGGAGCTCGTGGATGCGAGCACTCTTCCGTCTTCCCGTCGAGACGGGGTCTGGGATCCCGCCAGAAGCGATAACCTCCTCCCTAGTAAAGCCTGGCGCTGAGTCCCTCAAAGGGTCAGCCGAGGTTACCGGAGAGGGCGGCTGCGGGCTCCCAAGCCCCTCAGACAGGTGCCCCACGCCGGGGTCCGCGGCCATGGGTACAAACGGAGAGGGGATAACATGGGCCGCCTGCCCGCGCCCTCCTCCCGCCCCACCCGCTGGCGCAAACGGAAGAGCCATCGGCGAAGGAGAGACGGTCCTCCTGACCGCCTGGGACGAAGGAGGGGCTAGGGCCACCTGCCCCAGCCCCCCTCCCAACACCGCTGCTGGCGTAGGCGTCGCCGCTACAACCGGAGTAGCGGGGGCCGAGGCTACCTGCCTCGGGCTCCCTCCCCCGGCGCTGGCCGACTCCAACGTGACCGACCTCACCGGCGTCGGGAAATGGAGGGGGGAAGTCAAGGCCTCCTGCCCCGAACCCCCTCCCTCCAACACCAGCTCAGCGGCAGCAAACCGCACCGGAGCCTCGACCACAGGAGGAACAAGGGAAAGAGAAGCAACCTCCGGCTCCCCCACCCCAACTCCATCCAGAGTCCTTGCCGATGGGGCCCTCACCAAGCGTCCAGGCACAGAACCGCCAGCTCCCTCAAACTCCAACAGAGGAAGCGTGTGCTTAAACATATCATCAGAGTCTACCCGGTCACTCCAAAGTCTGAGCGGCGCAGATGCTGGATCAAAGGACCCAAACCGCAACGAAGTCATAGGCACCGAAGGTGATGCTGCCGGCTCAACCCCGGTCCCATCCCCGGGCAACTGAGCATCTGGGCGAGAGCCGTTAGACCCCTCTCGTGTGGACTCATCAATCTGTGCCCCATTGGCTCCCGCACCGCCGTCTCCCTCGTGCATATCAACATCATTCCCATTAACTGCATCAGCAAACAGATCAGTGTCCTCAAACTCAATCTCGAGCGGGAACACCTCTCCCCTATAAGTCCAGTTGACCACATCAGGCACGAACTCAATATCCAGAATACTGACTAAAAGCCAGGCCACCCCATGAGCCCGGGTAAAAGCCATATCAACTCTCTCCGTCTTCCCAACCATCATACCCAAACTGGCCATAACTCGAACATCCTGCAAAGGCTTAGACGGGGCCCCTACAAACCGCAACCAGACCTGCGTAAGCGGCTTTCCCTTAGGCTCCACCTTCTTCCACTCGTGAAACTCCAGAATGCACGAAGTGCCAGGAACTCTACACAAACCAAAGCTCAACTACCGCTGCAAGTCATCCACCGTGGGGAAATCAACCTTAAAAACCTTTTTCTCGAGACCAACCAGCTCCCACCGAAAGTCCCCCCACTACTAGAAATCCCCATATTTCCGACGGTGAAATCTAATAGCCGAAGGGTTGTCGGCCTTGACAGTAATAGCCGACGGTGGTGATAATGGCCGACGGTTTTTGTCAACTCACATGTACGACTGGTAATAACCGACGATGTATTGCATTTACCGATGGGGAAAACCTAACCCTCGGATATCCAATTTAATGCCCGACGGTATGAGTTGAATGGTGTTAGTTGAATGTCTGCCAAGATACAAAAGGTCATATCGTAGTTGTTGCACATAGTATGTATTCCATTCACCAGGATTCAAATAATGTGCCGCGGTTACATTATTGTGTCGTTTACAACCAGACTAGAATACATAGGTTGTTTATAGAACAAGCCATCTTACAGAATTTATGGAATATTTCCACTCGATGCGCCTTTATAGGTACCTAATAATAGCACGAGACTAGTACATAGTTGCAGTACACACACCATAGTACCACTTATTCTCACAAAGTACTAACATACATCTCTCAGCAGTTCAGCCGCACATGAAGCAGGCTGCTCACACTGCGTCGTCGTGGGTCTTCTTCATGAGGCGAGCCCAAGTTATAGCCACTCGTACATAAACCTCATCATACAGCTTATCAATGATCTGGAAGTAAGCAATCGTCCAGCTTCTTTTCAGTAACATGGTGCAAAACACCACCCAAAGGCCGACCACAAATCCTATGCCCATCCCAAGGTAGAGATATGAAATATGATCTACATCTTCATGGTCGACACTTGGCTCTGCATCAGTAGTACTAGCAGAGCAGTTTTTGGAGAGAGGGTAGCCACATAGACCGGGGTTGCCGATGTAGATATCAATCTGGTTGTCAAGAGCTTGTAGCTGGGGCCCGGATGGTATCATGCCTGATAAGTTGTTGTATGACAGGTTCAAGTAGCTTAGAGAGGTTAGAGCTGACAAACCAGATGGGATTTCACCAGAAAGCTTGTTATAGGATAGGTCGAGGGACTCTAGCTGCTTTAGAGCACCAATCTGAATTGGGATTTTGCCAATCAACTGATTACTTGATAAGTTCAAATTGGTGAGCCCAATCAGCAATTTTATCTCCTCTGGAATCTGTCCTGTTAAACTATTACATGAAAAATCAAGATTCACCACTAGCCCGTATATGCCAAAGGTATAGTCACGTGTTTGGCCTTTTGTAATGACTGGTACGCTCTCCTCAAAATCACTCACCTCTAAATCATTCTCCTCAAAATCATAGCCTAACCTTTTCCGAGATATGACTCTCATTGCTTTCAAGCTTGATAGTGACCATGGTATGCTTCCAGAAATATTGTTACGGGCTATATCCAAATGATAAAGACTTTCAAGGTCAGTAAGGTTCTTAGGAATATGACCGCTAAACATGTTTGATCTCACCCTCAAGATTTGCAACAGTGGTATTTTTTCTGGTAACCACTTTGGCAATATTCCAAAGAACCTATTGAATGAAAGATCAAGGAATACCAAATTTTTGGCACTCTGAAGAAATTTAGGGAATTCACCAGAGAGATCATTGTTGCTCAAGTCAAGACTAACCATGACAGAACCAAATTGACCCGCAGAGTTTGTGTTGGATACTGAGGAATTGCTATCTGACTCCATCCAGCACTGCATAACATCTCCTGTTAAATTGTTTCCTGATAGTTCCAACCGTCGCAGTTCAGTCAATTGACATATAGATGATGGAATGGTGCCTGTAATTTGATTATTTGCCAGCAACAACTGCTCAAGCAGTGGAGCTTTTAGCTTTGATGGCAATGACCCTGAGAAAGAGTTTGAGGACAGATTCAAATATGATATATTTACAGGGAGCCCTGGAATTTGACCTATAAGCATATTGGACCCAAGATATAACATTCTCACTGACATGTGTTGTAGATTTGCCGGTAAGGAACCATGCAACTTGTTTCCCGATGCATCCAAGAATTTAGTTCGGAAAAATGTCACCCAAAACCACTCAGGAATGACATCATCCAAATTTGCATTTCGAAGACAAAGAGAATAAACATCAGCCTGCCATCTAATCCACTCCGGAAAACGGGGCCCCACTAGGCATGACCCTAAGTCTATGGACTTTAGTCCAAATGGAGGAACCCAGTTTTGTTCGATGTCTATTTTCAAGGAGTTGCCTCCCAATTCCAGATATTCTAATTTAAATAAGCTTGAAAAATGCTCCTTCATGAGCACACCATTTAGTTTATTGTAGCTCAGATCCAACTCTGTCAAGTTACTAAGTGCTCCAACTTCAAGTGGTACAGTACCAGTTATCATGTTAGCACTGACATCAAGAACACTGAGACTGGTCATGTTACCAATCAATGTTGGTAGTTTTCCTGTCATATTATTATCACACAGTGACAACACTTGTATTGTACTCCATGAGCACCTTGGCAACTGATTCAAGAACTCCCCAATGTTCACATTAAAATTGTTGTAATCCAAATATAGCTCTTCCAAGTGGCACAAATTTCGTAAATTGCTTGATATTAAACCCACAAGATCATTGTAATCAAAATCTATGACCTGAAGGGACGTCATGTTTCCAAGTTCTTCAGGAATAGGCCCATGCCAGACACAATGGGAGAGGTGAAGCTCCTTAAGGCTTGTGAGATCCCAGAAGAACCAGTTGTGCTTTAATGACGTGTTAAACTGGTTTCCTGATAGACCAAGGACTTGGAGATGTGTCAGGTTTGATTTTGAAGTAGCAGACCATGTGTTGTTAAGGCCACAATTTTCTAAGTGAAGCACTTTCAGAGAAGAAAGCATGTTAACCATGTGGAACCAATCCTGCACAGGACTGAGGTTCGCATTGCTCAAGTCAAGATAACTCAACAATGATAGACGTGACAACCATGCAAGATCCACTACATCAAGATAATTGTCAGACCCACCAACATCAAGATATCTCAAATTTGAGAGATTACCAAGTTGGGAAGGTATTCTCCCACTCAAACTTGACGACGAGAGGTTGAGGTACCTTAGGTTCTCCAGAGAGCCCATGAACAAAGGAATGCTTGCGCCATAGAAATCATTCCTACTCAAATCAAGATACCTCAACTTCTGTAATGCAGCCAAAGAGGGACCCATCTCCCCTCTAAATGAGAACATTCTGACGGCGCCATCGGCTTCGTAATTGTCTGTGTTGCGGAGGTCGAGCCTGATGACATGGCCAGTTCTGTTGCTGCACATGACCCCCTCCCAGCGACAACAATCTTTGCCATGCCATGATGAGAGACGGCCAGCAGGATCCAGAAGGCCATCCTTGAAGTACAGAAGTGCATGCCGCTCCCTGCTGATGCAAGTTCCAGCCCCACCTGATATCCTGGCTTGAGCACGGGAATCAGATGATGCTACATGGAAAATGAACATGCAAAGGATTGTTGCAGCTGCTCGTCCGAGATGCCAAAGCTCAGCAGTCATAATGGTCAGACGAGGGAGGGAACAACTAATGGATGGGAGTGAGAACGGAATGACCAGAGAGGGATTGGCTGATACCACTCCACGAGCACAATATATGGTCCAGGATATGCTACTCCAAGTCTTGGTCTTATGCAGAAGTAGTTAATTAATTGCTCTGAGACTTTCTTTGGATTATGACCCCCTACCATGCAATGCACGGCAGAAGGCTGGTTGTAATGAAAGTATCATAAGTAGTATCATGCATATCAACTAGGCAAATTTGATGAGGTGTCATAGAATTAATTAAAAAAAGGATTAAGTATCATATTATGATACCGTATCATATTAAATATTGTGTTACTATGTGTCATGCATGTCAATAAATAAAGTCATCTATGATACTATACACTACGGATGTAGTACCATATGCATGATACTCACCATTACGGCCAGCCGAATAATAATCAAGGAGCTCAGAGGTGCTAACCAATGGATGAGCATGGGACCATGGCACTACGAAGATTAATCATCCTATCAAAGACTCACTCAACGAAATGATCGACTTGAGCACCACCAATGGATGACCATGGGCCCTACAAACAGATCGAAATGGAGTAATTTCCACAAGGTCAAAAATGCTAGTGGCAGTAGCACTATCATCCTATTTTGATTTGGCTGTCGCTCACTGCTAGGTTGCATCATTACTCAGCAATCTTCTTTTGAAAAGTAGCATGGATCAAAGGGTACTACGCTCAGCGTGAGCCCAAGTATCGTATCACCGTGAGCTACTACGCTCAGCGTCTACCATGGGACCAGGGTGCTACCATTTTGACGAAAGGATCACTCAACAAACAGACCGACTTGAGCACCACCAATGGATGGATGACTGGACTAGGGCACTACAAAGTACAAACGGATTGACACGCTTAAACACGCTAGTGGCAGCAGCAGTAGCGTCGAATCGAAATTGTACTAAAAAGATACCACCACGTCTACAGTTCAGCTGTTTACCTACAACACAACAGATAAGAAATTCACACAAAAAATCGTTTTTTAAAAGCAAATCTGCTTGATTACTTAACGGTTCGTGGGTAAACCACCCAGGATACAAACACCCACATGGGCAGGTACATCAGACGACCACTCCAGATGATGGTCACACACACACACACGGCCAATGCCGGCTAGCTCATGTGCTACAGAATTTGCACTCCGCCTACAAACAGAAATGGAGACCTCCGAAAACCATATTTTTAGTTGGTATTTCATGTCCTCGATCAGGGCTGCATACGGCGAGGAGTCCGCACCTAGAGTCCAAATAGGAGCATCCTATTTCAACAGACTGAAACATATGCTAGTGGCATTAATAGTACAATCCTAATTTGATTTGACCGTCAGTAGTACATCAACAGTTAAGCTCTCTGAATCAACACAGCTGGAAATCACGTACGGAGAGCCCTAGTCTTTATCTTTATCTTTACCACGAGTACCGCTGAAAATCATCACTCGACCGTGAGCCAACTGCGTTCCCCTAGGGTTCCTCCTCCCGTTCCCCCCGCCACCGCCGGCCGCCCTCTCCTCCCGCCGCCACCAGCCGCCGGCCGCGCGCGTCGCTCCCCTCCTCCGCCTCCCTATCCACTCGCTCCCCCCCCCCCCCCCCCGCTCCCGGGCGACGGGCGGACCCTGCGTCCTCCTTTCCTCCGGCCCTCCTCCCCGTCCTTCTCCCCCCACCGCCGCCGACGAGGTCTGGGCCCTTTCGGGCTCCATCTGGGCTAGGGTGGGCCGGCGGCTCGGTGCATGGCGACACTGCTCCTTGGTGTTGGTGGCGAGAAGGCGGTGGTCTGCGGGCGGTGGCGGCTTCGTCGGCCGGTGAGCTGCAACGCGACGGCAGGGGCTGTCCAGACCCTTTTGGGTCCGGCCGGGCCTCGGCGCCTGGTAGGCCCCTTGTCCGTGCATCCGGTCAACTCCGTGGCGGCGGTGGTGGATGTCCCCCCATGTCGGCTGTGTTGCAGATGCCCCCGAGCCCACTATCTCTTCTCCCATCCTCCAGGTCTCGTGTCGGCGGCCTCAGGGAGATGGCGGAGTTGGTTCGGCGACCGTGGTGGCACATGTTGGTGGGCGGCGTGCTAGGCGGTCCACTATGGATCGTCTGAGGTGGTGGTGGGAGTTTTGGTCGGGAGTAACCCCTGGCGGCTCATCCGGCCCTGGCGCGGCGACGCCTGCGGGTGCCGCCGAACCTTCCTGAAGGGCATCGGGTACACCCTCCCCCACTGCCCCCCCCCCCCCCCCCCCGCGCGCGCGTACCGGGGGAAACCCTAGGACTAGTCTGGGCAACAGTGGCGTCGTCGTCGCCTCCTTCTTGAAGGTGTTTCTTGGTACGCGTCGCTTCGGAGTGCTGGGTGCGTGGTGGTACTTCTCCGGAGGGTGCAGCGGTTGCCGGCCATCTTTGTTTTGTTGATCTGCCGTTGTTGGCATTAATTTCTCTTTCTTTTTCTTTCTTTTTCCTTTGGGCTTGTTTGTGATGCGGCCCTAGCGAGCTGGTTGTACCGTATGATGCTTTATCTATAAAGCGGGGGAAACCCTTTATTGTAATCGTAACCTAATATTACAGGGAGGATTGTTTGGCAGGATCGAACACGGGACCTCCTGGTTTATGGCTAAGGTGCTAGGCACTCACCCTAACGGGGTTATGTTTTGAAAAGCAGCGCTATTCTATACATGTACAAAGGACATTCCTGATAAAAAAAATTGGAAAACCAGCGAAAAATAGGAGGTCCGAGGGAGGATTGAACACGGGGCCTTTAATTTGTAGGCGAACGTGGTAGCCGCTCAACTAGATCGAGTTTGGTGACAAAATCGCTAGGCCATAAATATACACAGAACATTTTTTAGGTGAATATTTTTTTAAATGTAATTTTTTAACTAGCAACCAAATTCCGAAATATTTAAAAAAAAGTGAATTTAAAAATCAGATATGCCTAGGAAGGCAGAACCATGCATCAGTAGACAACTCATAGCCTTGGATACAAATATATTCAGCTACACAATATATAGTATCAAAGAAGGCATTAATATCATTGTTAATCACATTCTCTTGTATGGCATTCTAACAAATCATCTAAAACAATCAAGGTAGGAGTACATGTTTAACTACAAACATTTCATGAGCGACATTGCATCAGAATATACTAATAAATTTAATTAGGGGTACTTTTCAGCAACTCTAATTGAAAGTAACTTTTTTATATGAGTGTTATCAGTCCCTAAGTGCCATCATGTCATTTAAAGATGTACGAAATAATCATACAAATAAGTACATGTGTTAAAGAGTGAAGTATTTTTTTTTATAGTGTGTGCTCCTACTGCTTTACATAACCAATCAACTTTGAATATTTATGCTTCCAATCTGTACAAAACAACATAAATAAATTTGGCACTTACAATACTTGGAACGAAAAAAAATGAAAATATGCAGGATGGTGCTGCTTGGTCTCAGGCTGAACTACAATCACCTGCAGCCACTGCAGTAACATCACGGTTGACACCACCCTTGTGACTCTGCTGTCACCATTGGTGATCTGACACGATAAAATGAGTGTAAACAAAGTAACTCCAATTTGGACTATACAGATACTTAGGACTGAGAAACATCATAGAAAATGGGAAGGAGCAACCAGTAAGTTGGTCAAACATCTACGACAAAAGAGATTAACAGTAGACTTCAGAACCACATCATTCTTGAGGAATTAAGATCCGTCCTGAAATTTAAATGGAATGGACAGACTGTAATAACATTGTGGGATGTCTGAACTTTTATATCTTTCTTCTAAAGTAAACCGTGTTCATGAGTAGCTTTCGCTCATACTTATATAAATCAAGGAAGCCTGCACCAAAAGGTAAAAAAAAAAGAGGGTAGGACTATTAGTAGAGTCTAGGAAAGGTTTGAAGAAAACAAGCCTTGTCATGCTTCGCGTAATAGCAGACAATGGACTACTTAAACTACAAAATTGGCTACAAATCAACATTGTCAATTTATCTCACCAATATAACATCTCCTGACAGTACTCAAATTATAACTCTGATATAACCTGGCCTGATAGTACTCAAACTACTATGCTGTAGTATTTGCATCGAATCGTGTACACACCTTTTTTTCTCTAATTACTATGTTGTAATATTGGCATACTACACACTATCCATTGTTATTATTGCAACACATTGCCCGTGCTTTGCTAAGGAAGCACAATAGAAACAATACAAAGCTAATTTGACGTATGACTAAATACTACCAGGATTTCTTATGGATCCACATGCTCTATTAAAGTCGATGGTTGAGATTGTATGATATCTGCTTAATTACCCTGGACAATATTTGGATAAACTTGTATTATATTTTTATATACTGGCCGATTCATTCATAAAATGGAAGGTGCATGGTTTGTCCTCCTTAGTGTTGACACCACCAATTCCTTACTGTCCGTTCATCAGTGCTGCCACCAATTCCTTTGTGTCCCTTCTCTCCTCGAGTGTCATGGTTACAAATGCGTGTATTACTTACTCGCCATTCTTGTTCTTGGACTAATGCAGATTGTTATAAGATAAGACGGATCTAGCTGTTCAGATATTTTGAGAAAAAAATCGACCGTGATCTGATTGGAAAATTGATCAGATTAGTAATGTATGTGTATGATGAAAGATGCAAGAGTTGCGTGTCCAACCTATCATCCGTGGCCTGTAGGCGTGTAGCAATGCACCATCAGCTGCACGTAGGTGTAGGAGGCTATGGAACAGTCGCGACAAGGAGCTTGCAGGTCGGGGTGCCGTGAGAGCACCAGACCCATCAGAAATCGAACTGGGCAGAGGACGGTGGGACGGGGGATGCTATATCGCGCGGGGTACGCAGCAGAGCCGATTCGCCGATAGGGGCGTTGTGTGCCGTGGAGCTGGCCGGCGGCGGGGCAGGGGCGCGATGGGAGTCAATTCCAAACTGGTACGTCCACAGACAGCCCCGATCGGAAATCTGTCATGATGGTATGTCAAAGTTACGTGCAGAAACAGTCCCGAGCGGAAAAAGTCCCCGTGCGCCATCATTCCATTGGTAGGAGCCACGAAGATGGAAAGTTGTGATTCTGTTGAGGACGGTTCGTTTGAGATGGACGAGACTTGCCTGCTCCCCCCTCGTGTGCCCATCCGTGCTTCCGCATACGTGGTTTAATTTAATTGGAACAAAATAAGACCCGGCCCCACCCCCTTAAAATCAGGGGGGAAGATGATTAGATTAGAAAGGAAAAAAAATAGACAACTATAGGATAAGATGGGAGCACGGATGGGAGCATGAGGAGGGATCAGGCAAGCCGGATCCGTTTGGGATATGTGAGATGGTCGGTTAATTGGGTATGTTAGGAAAAAGAACAATGATAAATAAATAAAAACCATAAATGGGAGGTGGGGTTTTGTCAAAAAAAAATCGGTGAAGAGATGACGGAGGTGGATCGATCGATGGGGAGGGAGGCTAGCGAACAAATGAAATGAGGTAAATACTGCCCCTATAGTAGTAGAGAGATTTGAAAAAAGGTGGATTTGGAAAGAGTGTGTTTGATCGGCATATGTTTGATTGCAATGGAAATAGCGAAAAGATTTGATTGCGATGCGATTTCATAGTTGTTGTTTATGGAAGTTTTTTGTGATGCGATATGTTTTGGATGGAAGCTTTTAAACCCACCCTTCGATATGATTTGATTGGCGTCTTATATGGAAGGGTGCGATGAAAATATGGAAAGTTTGGTTTGGTTTTTTTTTTGGCATGGGACGTATGGGTCTAGTGATGAATTAAAACCGGTTTTGGTTTTCAGAGGGAGGGGGGAAATCGGTGGGAGGGAGATCGCTTGGTGGGGCATATATCGATCTCTTGGGGTATACCAACGAACGACGTACAAACTAAGACTAATATTCTGAATATTGTTTTATGCTGCGGGTTGTTTGAAAATACCCAAAAAGAGAGTTATAAACACACACACTTGCTTTTTTGTTTGCAACTCATAGACTTGTTTATTCAGTTCCGAAATTATTTGGTTTGGTTGTGTGGCTATATTGTTTAGCAAGTTATCTGATATTTGTAGTAATTATGTGATTATGAAACATTACCATGTATATTACACATGACGTTTGTCCAAATATATGATACTTGGTGTTTGGTAGACCAAATAAAACTTTAGCTTACGGTGTGCCCAGGCTTTGAAAATTCGCTAGCTCCATCATTGATTACTTTATGCCCATGGCAACTATTACCGTATATTCAGGGAAAACACTCATGTGACCTTTTTATATGATTTTCACTACTTACATTAAATTTTTTTACAAATTATTGTACTACTCACGTGGCATTCTAAACAGCTTTTGTAAAAAAACACAAGGCAAATCTTTTCGAATTGAGGGATAATTAAGATGGAAGCTTTTAAATATTCAATGTACATATGGCATTTTAAAAAGAAAACTCACATCATCCCAATTCTTATTGGTTTTCCTTCTTTTTGAAAGTAATGACAAGTCAGTCTTTAGCTCGGTGTCAATTGTAGATACCAGACCATGGCAAATCCAAAAAACATAAATTGTACTAGTGCAAATGTTTTGTACAGTTTTTCCCGTGTGACTTCTAAGCGTGTATGGTTAGTACGTCTTTCTTAGCATGGCAAATTAAGATTGCATGTGCGCTTTGTTTTCGTTCTCTCTGTCACTTTTGTTTGGCATTTTAAATCTTTTTGTTCCGTACGCTTAGTTCTTCGTTACTTGATGGCAAATTTAGTTTTTCACTTTTTTTTTGAAAAGGAGGATGTATCCCCGGCCTCTGCATCTGGACAATGCATGTAACTAATTTATTAATTATTCACAAAGTCCTTACAGAGGTAATACATCAGTAAACCTAAAGTCACCATCTTGACAACACCTGTCGCTACTCCTATCCCCGTGATGGAGGGGTGCCAAATGTCAGAGTCTAATACCAAACAGACATCACACATGTAGATTATGTGAATTGCACGATGTATTGCTCTCGTGCATAGGCATGTATATATAATGTACAAAGGTGGGCCACGGACCTCAACTATACAAGGAACTAGGAGGCGGGCCCAATACACAATATGCACATAACATATATACTCAACACCCCCCCGCAGTCGAAGCGGCACCGCGGCTGACGCAAAGACTGGATCGGAACTCTTCAAATGACGTCGTAGGCAAGCCCTTGGTCATGATATCTGCAAATTGTTGGGAAGTAGGGACGTGTAAAACACGAATATGGCCAAGGGCCACCTATTCCCGAACAAAGTGAATATCCAACTCAATATGCTTGGTCCGTCGATGATGCACCGGGTTAGCGGAGAGGTAGACCGCCGAGACGTTGTCGCAGTAGACCACCGTGGCACGGTCAACAGGGCAAGAGAGCTCCTGAAGCAGCTGGCGAAGCCACGAACACTCGGCGACGGCGTTGGCCACTGCACGATACTCAGCCTAAGCACTGGAACGAGAGACTGTAGTCTGCCGCTTGGACGACCACGAGATGAGTGAGGGTCCAAGGTAGACACAATAGCCCGAAGTGGAGCGACGAGTGTTAGGGCAGCCCGCCCAGTCTGCATCGGAGTAGGCGGTGAGGGCGGTGTCGGTGGAGGCGTGAAGCGTGACGCCAAGATCCATAGTGCTACAGATATAGTGGAGAATCCGCTTGACGGTAGCCCAATGAACGGCACGAGGAGCATGCATATGAAGACACACCTACTGCACGGCATACTGGATCTCCGGTCGAGTCAGAGTGAGGTACTGAAGAGCACCAACGATAGACCGATAAAAAGCAGCATCCGAAGCAGGAGAACCATCCGTGGCAGAAAGCTTGGCCTTCGTATCAACAGGCGTGGCGGCGGGCTCGCAGTTAAGCATGCCGGCGCGCTCGAGGAGCTCATGAGCATACTTCCGCTGATGAAGGAAGAAGCCATCCGGACGGCGCACCACCTCGACACCGAGGAGGTAGTGCAAAGGACCCAAGTCCTTGATGGCGAACTCGGCGCGAAGACGAGCCATGAGCTGACTGAGGAGACCAGTTGTACATGTCGTCAGGATGATGTCGTCGACATAGAGCAGCAAGTAGGCCGTGTCAGAGCCCTGATGATAGACAAAGAGCGAGGCGCCTGAGCGGGTAGAGCGGAACCCAAGCTGGTGGAGAAACGCCGCGATGCGTTGGTACCAAGCGCGTGGAGCCTGCTTGAGTCCGTACAAGGACCGTGAAAGTAGGCACACGTGGTCGGGAAGCACCGAGTCAACAAACCCAGTGGGCTGCTGGCAGAAGACCTGCTCCTCGAGGTGACCATGGAGGAAGGCGTTGGAGACGTCCATCTGGTGCACCGGCCAAGCACGGGAGACCGTAAGGTGGAGAACCGTGTGTATCGTGTCGGGTTTAATGACTGGAGCGAAGGTGTCGGTGAAGTCGATGCCAGCATGCCATCGGAAGCCACGAACGACCCAGCGCGCTTTGTAGCGATCAAGGATACCATCAGGACGGAGCTTGTGTTTAAAGACCCACTTACCGGTAATCACATTGGCGTGCCGGGGACGGGGAACAAGCTGCCACGTCCGGTTGCGCAACAGGGCGTCAAACTCCTCTTGCATCGCAGCCATCCAGAGCGGGTCACGAAGAGCGGCTCGAATGGAGGACGGCAACGGCGACGGCTCAGAGGCGGACGCCGCATGGACGTAGTCATCCGAGGCGTAGCTCAAACTCGGGCGAAAAACACTCGTACGGACGCGGGTGACCGGACCGGCCACAGGCGCCGAGGGGGCCTGGGGCGCCGCGGGCGCCAACGTCAGGGGCGCCGGGGGGGCCGCGGGCGCCAACGTCGGGGGCGCCGGGGGGGCGCGGGCACCGAGGGCGCCGCGGGCGCCAACGTCGGGGGCGCTGGGGGCACCGTGGGGGCCGCGGGCGCCAACGTCGGGGGCGCTGGGGGCGCCAGCGCCGCGGCTGTAGGAGGCGTCGCATGCGGAGGGCGCGCCTCAAAGCCAGGCGGCGGGCCAAGAGAGGCGCGAGCGCCCTGCGAGAGGCATCGAGGAGCCCGTGTCACCAGTGGCGGGAGGAGCAGCCGGGGGTACCTGGTGAAACGGAAACACATACTCATCAAAGTAAACGTGTCGGGAAGTGAACACACAGTGGGACATGGGATCGTAGCACCGATATCCCTTGGAGTTGGAGGGGTACCCGATGAAGATGCAAGCGACAGATCGAGGTGTAAGCTTGTGAGAAGCAATGTCGGCAGTGCTGGGATAGCAAAGGCACCCAAAAATACGCAAGCCATCATAAGATGGGGGCGTACCAAAGAGAAGATGGTGAGGTGCGTAGTTCCACCGTGGGCGGCAGGGTCTAATGTTAAGGAGAAGTGATGCAGTGGCGAGTGCGTCCGGCCAGAAACGAGGCGGCACGTTAGCATGAAACAGGAGCGTTCGAACGCAGTCGTTCAGAGTGCGAAGGACGCGTTCGGCTCAACCGTTCTGCTGTGAAGTATACGGGCATGTGAGACGAAAAACTGTGCCGTGATGCGACAGAAAAGTGCGGAAAGCAAGGTTGTCGAACTCTTTTCCATTGTCAGTCTGAAGAGCAAGGATGGGACGCCCAAACTGCGTGCGGACATAGGAGTAAAAAGCCGTCAAGGTAGAGAGTGCATCCGACTTTCTGCGCAAAGGAAAAGTCCACACATAGTGAGAATATCAAAAATGACCAGATAATATAAATAGCCCGAGTTATTAGGAACCTGAGAGGTCCACACATCGCTATGAATCAACTGAAAAGGAAAAGAAGCAATGGTGGTGGAATTATTAAATGGCAGGCGAACGTGTTTGCCGACTCGACGGGCATGACAAGTGTGATCCTCGATCTTATTGCAAGTGAAACTGAAACTCTTAAGAATATGACGAAGTGTGATGGGGTTAGGGTGACCTAAGCGAGCGTGCCAGAGATCAACTCCAGCGGAGAGAGCGACCGGTGCGGTGGTGGTGGATGAGGGCGAATGCACCGGATATAGCTCGTCGGGACTGTCACATCGGTGAAGTACCATCCTGGTTCGAGCGTCCTTGACACTAAAACCAAACTCGTCAAATTCAACAGTGACAGGGTTTTCACGAGTGAAATAACGAACGGAGATAAGATTCTTAATAAGATGAGGAGACACAAGTATGTTAGACAAAGATAAAGGCGTAGAAGTAGAAGGAAAAGAAGTGTGCCCAACATGTGCGATAGGAAGTGTGGAACCGTCGCCGACAATGATGCGGCGGTCGGTGGAGACAGGAGTGAAGGAGGCAAGATTACTAAGATGAGCAAACATGTGAGCCGTAGCACCAGTGTCCATGTACCAATCACCACCTCCAGTGTAGTTATTCGGCGTAGGAGCGGCATGCAGCCCGGTGCGGAACACCGGGTTCCAGGGCGCCGGTGGCAGGGTCGGTGAGGGAGACGGAGGCGCCATGGGGAAGCCGTAATCGCCGCTTAGCTGCGGCGGTGGGTACTCTCCATACGGCCGCGGAGCCGCGTAGTATGCATGAGGTGCAGGAGGGGCGGGAGGCCCGTACGGTGTGGATAGTAGCCCCGGCGGCAATTACGGTGCTGGGTAGGTCGGATGATCCACCGAAAAAACCTGCTGGCCCGCTGACGACCCCACCAATATCCGGAAGACATGTACGCGGGCGAAGCTCTGTACGCCCCGTACGTGGAAACGAGTGCGTGGGGAGCTGCATCGGAGGGCGCCGGCGGCAGGGCGATGACGGACTGGCTAAAGAGCGCCGGCGGCGGAGCCGCGACAGAGGGTGCCGGCGGCGGGACGGCGGTAGCAGCGGCGGACGGTCCGGTTGACGCCATTGCTGACGATGTGCCTTGCTGCATGGCGAGTGACGCCATTGCTGACGATGTGCCCCGTGGGCGACGCGCCTGGTTGCATCGCGGGCTGCATGGCGCCGTACACGTAGCGATGCATGGCACTGTATAAAGCTGTAGGCGCTGCTGGCCCCGCGGGCGACGCGCCGTATGGCCCTGCTGGCGATGCGCCTTGCTGCATGGCGGGTGACGAGCCGTATGGCGGGCGAGGCGAAGCTAGCAAGCGGGCGACGCGATGCTACACGGAGGACTTGAGAAAGCAATCGGATTTCAAAGAACGAGTTGATTTGTGGAATTGCTCACGTACTAGAAGTACTGTTACTAATGCCCAATAGTTTGACTGGGTCTTCACGTGGAGCTGGCGATGCGGGGCGTTGTGGGGATTGCCTAGCGATGCAAAGCGCGGCTAGCAAGTGTGAGCGGTGCGGTGGCAGTACGGGTGCGGCCGCGCGGGAGGGAAGCAGGCGGACGGCTCGAAGGGAGCGGCGGCCTGCGGATGGATGCAGCGGCGCGGGAGGAAGGGGACGCGCGGCGGCAAGGAGGAGCGGCGGCGGCCGGCGCAGGAGGTGCGCACGGGCGGTGGCGGCGTGGCGGCGGCGGCGCGTGAGGAGGTGCGCGGCGGCGGCAGCGGAAGACTAGGTTTAGAACCTAATAACTGATATCATGTAGATTATGTGAATTGCACGATGTATTGCTCTCGTGCATAGGCACGTATGTATAATGTACAAAGGTGGGCCACGGACCTCAACTAAAAAAAACTAGAAGGCGGGCCCAATACACAATATGCACATAACATATATACTCAACAACACCAACATCTAATTAACATCTAATGCCGGATGCCCCATCCAAGCCATATACCTGGACTGGGTTACACACCGGTCCGGCGCACTTTCACTGGGCACCACATGCGCATGCTGCAATGGTCGTCATCTCCTTCACCCACCTATCCATCCTCAGATCAGATACTGACGCATCGACCTTGCCAGGCCTCTCTGTCATGGATGGCAAATTTAGTTTTTATGTGCCTTCCCTGGACTTAGCATTGTTTTGTCAAACCGGTATGGCTATGCATCATGCAAATTTATGCTCTCCTATCATGGCAAATTCTATGTTGTACGATCGAGCAAACCTGCCGTCCTAAAATATTGATCTCTCCCTGTTGTAATAAACTACAGTACGATCGAGCAAACCGCTACAAGCCGGGTGAGGTGAGATGTGCGCAGACGTCTAACTAGGTAGCTCCGCCTCGGCCCCCTGCTGGTTTCCCAAGAGCTGCATGCATGCGGACAGCGACCCGCTCGTCCACATCGCGGCCATATCCTTTCCTATGGCTGCATGCATGCGACTCAATCGTAGTACAGCTGCATCCGCGACTCTGTGCGAAAGATATACTTTGCCATATATATCGCCAACCTCCTGCGCTCATCATCAATGGAGCATATCCAACGCCGAGAGCCATGTCATGGTTGCTGCTTCTCTGCTTAGTCGCCGCCGGCATATTGCAAGCTCCTGCGCAGCCAAACCCAGCAGGTATATATGCCGCTGAATGTACATTTACTTATGTTTATACTCCCTACTTTGACATTTTTGACGCAAATTACCCAGCAAGTATATATATATATATATATATATATATATATATATATATATATATATATATATATATGCTGGTGAAATGTTCGCTAAATGGGGTAGTCTAAATGAGAAGTTGTTAAATAGAGTAATTAGCATACAAAATTATCATAGCACAGGTGAAAACTTGAGATCTTTTTTTTTTTTGACTCATACTGAAGCATCAAATACAAACACTATAATAAACACACACGTCCGACTTATGCATAACTAGAATGCACATAGTCAATACCATGGTTTGTACTGCATGCATGCAGGTTTCATAAGCATAGACTGCGGTCTCCCGGGAGAGACGGGCTACGTGAACAACATCACCACTCTATCCTACACCACGGACGCCAGCTTCATTGACGCCTACGCCGGCTCAAACCACAACATCTCAACTAAGTACATGACCTCGACACTACCCAACAACTGGTGGTACACTCTGCGCAGCTTCCCCAGTGGGGCGCGCAACTGCTACACTCTCGGATTGCTCATGCCTGGGCTCAAATACCTGATCCGCGCCAAGTTCTTGTACGGCAACTACGATGGCCTCGATAGGCTACCTATCTCCTTTGACCTCTACGTGGGTGTTGACTTTTGGATGAGGGTGAACATCCAAGTATCCGGCAGGTGGGTGTTGGCGGAGGCCATCGTGATGGTGTCGCGTGATTCCCTACAGGTTTGCCTTGTGAACACGGGTGGCGGGGTGCCATTCATCTCTGCGCTAGATCTGAGGCCGCTGAGGAACAAAATCTACCCACAAGCCAACATGACACATGGCCTGGTTCTGGTCAACAGGATCAACTTCGGACCATACGATGGAAGTGCTGCTATCAGGTGAGAGTAAAATCTTAATTACTCTTATCACAAAATGCAATTGATCGATTGTTTCAACAGGTACCCTGATGATCCTTTCGACCGCATGTGGTTCCCTGCTTCTGGCGGTGCAACAGCTTACTGGGATGAGATATCAACGGAGATGAAGGTGGAAATTGGTGACGACCAATTCCAGCCACCCCAGGCAGTGATGCAGACGGCCATCACGCCGAAGAACTTCTCCAGCAACATAGAGTTCACCATGGACCTCCAGGGTTCCCCTAGTTACTGGTCCCTGGGGTACATTGAAATGATGTACTTCTCTGAACTAAAATCTCTCCCCAATAATACACTACGACAGTACACCATCTACCGGAATGGAGAAGAGACCACAACAGCCTACACTCCGCCGTACCTTGACGATGGTTACACCTACTCAGCTGAGCCATTTCATGCCAGACAGTACTTGTTGTCCATCAACGCCACGGCTAACTCAACGATGCCGCCCATCATAAACGCCCTCGAGCTATTCTCCATCATTCCAACCACCACCTTGGGCACCAACTCACAGGACGGTGCGGTCATACACACATACATGAGCTATCTAGCTCACTGGTCATTATCCTCTATGCATGTTATGTTACTGAAAATTTATCTTTGGTTTTTATTTTAGCAGTGTCTGCCATCATGACCATCAAGGAGAGGTACCAGGTGCAGAAGAATTGGATGGGTGACCCATGCGTTCCCGATACTATGGTCTGGGATGGCCTAACATGCATCTATGCCAGTTCCAAGCCCCCAATTATCTCAAACATGTAAGTAATTTATATCTCTACTCTACTCAGTTATGTTGTGATGTTGTGTCATAAAACTGATTAGCTGCTTTGATGTTAATATGTAGAAATGTCTCCTTCAGTGGTCTGAATTATACTATATCACCTGATTTTGCAAATCTCACGGATGTCCGACACTTGTACGTTATTTCTGATACTCGTACTTCTACCCTTACTTGTACAATTCTTTTTGGCAAAAGTGGTAAAAGGAATATTCGGTCTATATGTTGCAGGGATCTGTCAAACAACAACTTGATAGGTTCAATTCCAGACACCCTTTCACAATTACCGTCATTAATATTTTTGTAAGATTCACAACTATTGTGATCCAGTTGATTTGAATGTTCCCATGTTGTTTCTTTTCACTCATGACAATATTCTTTATTTTCTGTAGAGATCTCTCAAACAACAAGCTCAGTGGATCAATTCCCTTTGGACTTCTAAAAAAAGTTCAAGATGGCTCCTTGGATCTAAGGTGATTTCCCTCTGTTATTTCTGATAGCATCCAACCTGGTTCCCAGTAAGTTCGACTAAGTAACTTCATTTCATTTCCTTGTAGATATGGCAACAATCCTGACCTCTGTTCTAATGGGAATACATGCCATCCTACTGAAGGAGATAACAAACTAGCTATCCACATAGTAGTTCCGGTAGTTGTTATTGTGGCATTAGTGTTAGTGGCAATACTATGTTTTTGGTTACAAAGAAAAAGAAAGGAAGGTGAGTCTTTGGAATGAGGACAAAATTCTCTGCCCCCCGTCCCCATTTGTGAAAATGCATCATTGATGTTTGTTATGGCATGTGTTGCCGACATAGGATCAATCAGAAACCCTGTGAAGGTGACGAATGACGGCGACTGGATTATTTCACTTCCACTTGAGAACCGTCAGTTCACATACATGGAACTGGAGGTGATTACGAACAACTTCCAACGACCGCTTGGAAGAGGAGGGTTTGGGTACGTCTTTCATGGCTCCCTGGAGAAGGGTACTGAGGTGGCAGTAAAGTTAAGGTCTCATTCTTCAAATCAGGGCGTCAAAGAGTTCCTTGCAGAGGTAGTTCTTGTTGGTAGACAGAAATTCGTACCAAGAAATTTCACTAACTCGTGATCTCTTGTCCAGGCTCATGTTTTAACACTTATTCATCACAAGAATCTTATGTCCATGATTGGTTACTGTAACGATGGGGGGCACATGGCACTTGTCTATGAGTACATGCCTCAAGGATCCCTAAAAGAGCATATTGCAGGTATGTATCTTGTGAATTTAACAATATAGCTTTAGAATTTGATCAGTATCTGCAATTTGAAGGGCAAACTGACCACCTGAATTTTCATTTAAGCCGAAGACCGACAACCTCAAAATACAAGGTTTTATCTCCTAGTTAGAGATGCGAGAGTCGATGCCATAAGCATAGTATTGATATATGACCCTTTTAAGTACCCATTGGTCTGAAATTACAATGTCTATATATACTTGAAGGAGAAGACGGCAACATGCCATGCTTACCCTGGGAACGAAGACTTCGAGTAGCACTTGAAACGGCACAAGGTACACCATTGAAAATGCAGTGACCCACTGTTGAACACGTTGTGCTTGAAGAATCTTGAGCATTGGCTAGACTGGTGATGTGCAGGACTGGAGTACCTTCACAAGGGATGTAGCCCACCTATAATTCACAGGGATGTGAAAACCACCAACATCTTGTTAAACGCAAGGATGGAGGCCAAGATTGCCGATTTTGGCTTGTCCAAGGCTTTCAACTGCGAGGATGACACCCACGTATCAACTAACACATTTGCAGGCACACTTGGATATGCAGCTCCAGAGTACGTCGATCTCTTCCGCTCTCCTCCAAAATAACCTCTATGCATGAAGTGTTTTTCTGAGTGAACGCACATGCATACAGGTATCAAAGAACAATGCAGCCGTCGACCAAGAGTGACGTGTACAGCTTTGGTGTTGTGCTGCTAGAGCTCGTCACTGGGAAGCCAGCCATCGTACGCAATCCCGAGTCCATCCCCCTCATCAACTGGGCACGACAGCGGCTTGCATGGGGCGACATTGAGGGTGTGGTGGACACACGTATGCAAGGTGATCATGACATCAATGCTGTTTGGAAGACTACGGAGATTGCACTCAAGTGCACCGAGCAATCGCCCCTGCAACGGCCCTCCATGACTGATGTCGTGATGCAGCTACAGGAGTGCCTCGACCTCGAGGAAGGCTTCGAACGAGGTGACAATGGATTCTACACCGGTAGTAGCAATGGTGGAATGAACCCAAACATGGGTTACAACATTACCACTAACCAATCCACTGATGTGAGCCAGAATAACGCTGCTTTGAGATAAAGCATGATTATAGTAGAGGGTCACCAGTGGATACATGTCTTGCAGCTACACGATGAAGGAATCTTTGCCAATCCTGTCCAATAGCCACCATGAATTCTCTTCTTGCATGATCAGATTTCTATGAGATTTTTAAACATGCTTTCTATTCTTAAGTGAGTAATGTTCTTACCATATGAAGTGCCTACTTCAATTATTTTCCACGTAAGTTCCCCTCAGTTTGTGGATCTTTTCTGAATTAACTCCTCGGTATCCATACTTCGAATCAGCCTCATTCAGACTCAGAACTGAAAAGCACATTGTGGATATGATATTCAGGATCATAGCTTAGAGAGCTACCAGTCAGGGGTGCTACACTGCTTCAATTTCTCTTGCGTAGTTTCGAAAAAAAAGTTAGTCAAGTGGATCGCGGAGGTGAATGCATTTTAGGCGGACAAGACCGCAGCCCATGGGGAGAGAAGTCGTGGGAAAAGGAATGTGCACTCAACGAAGCGGTTTCCAATTGCACACGATGTTGGGCATAATCAGATTGCTCGATATGGGATTTGATAGCGTGTCAACTAATTCGGCATAGCCAAACCAAACACGATTTCATGTTACCTTTTATCTCTGTAAATGATTTTATGTTAGAAGCCAACGAAACAAACACGTAAGTGCTGACATTTCACTCAACCATGCAAGCCATGTTTAACTTCACCTGGCATATGTATTAAGGGGGAAAAGCTGCTTCTTTATTTTACATCAACCAAATCGCCACCACAGTAACCATGCTACAGCTACTCAAGTGCAAGCTGCAAATTCTTTTCATTCTAACTCTTTTCGGAAAATGAGGGTTACCCCCGGCCTCTGCATCACGCGATGCACATAGCCATTTTATTTATCAAAGTAGCCACTCCTTTCATTCTAACTGGATGGTGCATCAGAATTGGGAGCCCTTTTTTGGTGACAGGTAAAGAGGGGTTGGCCTCTACGTTATTTCGCCTTGATCAGCTGAAGCTAGAGACCCCCATCATCAAGAAGAATCCACCTCTCGTGAACAAAACAAAACAGGGTTGCAGATTGTTTAGCGAGTTTTGGAAGTAGCAGAGATAGCACTGTGCGTTGGCTTAACCAATCTCCCCCTTGTATTGTTGAACTAGTTGCTACCGATTGTAATCCTGTGAATCTGAAATAAATACCCTACTTTTCATCGCGAAAAAAAAGGAATCCGCCAAATCCATTTCATGAGTATCCCTGTATGTTTATCCTCCACGAGTCCATAATACTTGCTCCTTTGGTTTATAGATGTGAGCCCATTTAATCTGGTCTCGTTATATAAGAGCACCTATAGTCGGACATTTGCCAAAAAAATCTACAGTAGGACATGTCAAATGCAGCCCCTTATACGCCCGCGGACACGTCCGGGCGTGTTCGTGAAAAGTGACTAGACAGTCTTTAAATCCACGCGTCCATAGCAGCGTATCTCATCGGCACCCTACATCCATATGAAATCATGCAACATAGAATGTAGATCACCATACGGGCAAAATCGACAAGAAACGGACTTAAACCGATAGCAAGCGGGCGTAAATTCACATATAAGCATCACCAAAAGATCGGTCATAGTTCACACAGTTTAAAACTACCCAGCAAATGTTAACACTAGTAGAAAACGGGCCATTAGCACCGGTTTGTAAGGGCCTTTAGTGCCGGTTATGGAACCGGCACTAACGTTTCGGCACTAAAGCCCCCCCCCCTTTAGTACCGGTTCAGCATGAACCAGTGCTAAAGGGGAACCACGTGGCACGAGCCAGCTTCGGGGGCCGGGAGCCCTTTAGTACCGGTTGGTAACACCAACCGGTACTAAATGGTTGTGAGTTTTTGTTTTATTTTGTATTTTTCAATTAAATTTGTGTTATCAATTTAATTTAGGATTGTTTTACGTTATAATGAGTTGTAGTCGTCATCATCATCATCATCATCATCGCATATTAATAAATAAATAAACTCTAGCTAGCTAAAAATCATCGTAGTCGTCTAATTACCACTATTTAATCATCATAGTCATTACCGCGCTAGCTATCTAATCATCATCAACGCTGGCTAGCTTAAAGAGGAAACATTCACTTTGTAACAGAAACAAAGATATCATCAAGTTCAACATAATCGTCACCAAGATCGAAGTTCAGGACACGGACATGAGACAAATACTAATTAAGAGCATGAACTAGTAGCTATTGATCCTGCTGCTCCCTCTCAGGTAGAATAGCATAGAACATGTATAGCTCTCCTGATTCATCATACTGAAGCATGCAGATGAATCTGTCTCCTAATCTTGGGTTGCGCTTCACCTTACTGCCCCCTAGTACTTCTCTGCGATCGTTAACAATTTTGCTCCAATCTTTCACTATTAAGCATTCTTCGCTTTCAGAAATCCTGAATGCACTCATGTGCAATGTAGGAAATCTTGGTCGTAAGCTAACCATTGACATGCGACCTTTTGTCTCGATCCACTGAGGCACAACTGTCATCGGAAGTCCCTGTTGAACAACATCGTATAGTAATTAATATACTAAGCAATGAAAGTTTAGCTTCAAAAATAATGTATGCAAAAGATGCACTAATTAAGGACAAATATTTAAAATCTTACCATCTTTTGATTATAGATGTGACCGTAGTTCAATACGATCACTATTGGTCGCACGTTTTGAGTACTAACATTTCTAAGTGTAGGAAAAAAATTGTCTTGACAGTATTAAGATCCTCAAGCCATGAAACATAATGACTTATCTCCTCGCAGTTTAGTTGAGCCCCGGGGCAGTAGTAGGTCCTGTCTACCAAGCGCCGGACATGTTTGCTTGAACCGAAATAAGCTGACAATACAAATTAGTTGTCAACTATTTTTGAATAAACTGTATGAAAGACATAAACATATGCATGCATGGTTGAAAAAAACTCACCAAATGGTAGAACTGGAGGCGTTTGCACATCGACCCAGATGTCTATATTACCTTCAATATCATCTTCCGGACGAATATCAAAGGTGATAACCATATCAGGCTCAAATGCATAAGCCTTGCATAGTGCTTGCCAAGTTTTGCATTCAAAATGGGTGTATGTGTCTCCATTATATAATTTGACGTTGAAAGTATACCCATGCTCCGTCTTCAAGTAAACTCTCTTTACCTCCATATCATCTATAGCACTAAAACCTATTTTATCCAAGACAAAAATTTTGCATGGCAGGGGATGCGCTATAGCAGAATAGTGAAAATTTAAAATTATAAGTTGAAGCAAATGAAGCATAAGTTTTGCATTCAAATAATAATTGACAAAGTAACTTACTGTATCAACTTCGAATGTCTCATCCAGCTTGATGCTGAAGCGCCTACCATCAACAAGGATATTTTGGTCGCACAGGCCGCGCTGGTCTTCACAGTGTTCACACAAAATAAAATCTTTTTCGTCGTCAGATGACATTTTCTATGTTCATATAGGTGAAACATTAAACACCTATATCTAGCCAAATATATATTCATCTAACATTTGACATTAATATATCTAACTATATATTCAATTGACATTACTATATATTTAACTTTTCTATCTAATTCATCTAACATTCGACATTAATCTAACATTTATATAAACTCAAAATATATAAAAAATTAAATAAACAGAAAAACTCATTAACAAATAATATTTTAATTAGATCATCAAATCTCAGATACCTAAATTTTTCTTACTAAAAATAAACTAGTTATATTAATTATTGAACTAGTTCAAATCTCAGATACCTAAATTTTTCTTACTAAAAATAAACTAGTTATATTAATTATTGAACTAGTTCAAATCTCATATACTTAAATTTTTCTTACTAAAAATAAACTAATTATATTAATTATTGAACTAGTTCAAATCTCATATACCTAAATTTTCTTACTAAAAATAAACTAGTTATATTAATTATTGAACTAGTTCAAATCTCATATACCTAAATTTTCTTACTAAAAATAAACTAGTTATATTAATTATTGAACTAGTTCAAATCTCATATACCTAAATTTTCTTACTAAAAATAAACTAGTTATATTAATTATTGAACTAGTTCAAATCTCATATACCTAAATTTTCTTACTAAAAATAAACTAGTTATATTAATTATTCAACTAGTTCTAATCTCTAGTTCGACAATTTTTCTATCTAGCTAATTCATCTAACATTCGACACTAATCTAACATTCGATCATCTAATTAACTTTTCTGAAAAACAGAAAATAAAAAAAATGTGTGTGTATACGTATATGTGTGTACGTATGTGTGTATGTGTGTGTATGCGTGTGTGGTATATGCATGTGTGTGTGTGCATGCGCGCCGCCCCGTACGTACGAGCGGGGGCGCCGGCGTACGGGGCGGGGGCGGCAGCGTACGGGGCGGGGGCGCCGACGTTCGGGGCGGCGGCGGGGACGGACGGCGCGCGGCCTGGCGGCCGGGTACGCGCGAGGAGAGAGCGAGATACGTACGGACGGCGGCGCGGGACGACGACGGACGGCGGCGCGCGGCGTTCGGGGCGGCGGCGGGGACGACGACGACGACGACGGGCGACGGGCGGCGACGACGGGAGCGGCGCGCGAGAGGTTAACGAAAGAAGTGGGGAGATGTAACTGAAATTTCGTAAGTGCTGTATATATAGGGTGAGCCTTTAGTACCGGTTGGAGCCACCAACCGGTACTAAAGGCCTACTTTGGCCAGGCAAAGAGGCGGGAAGAGCAGGCCTTTAGTACCGGTTGGTGGTTCCAACCGGTACTAAAGGGGGGGCCTTTAGTACCGGTTGGAGCCACCAACCGGTACTAAAGGCCTTGCGCTACCACCCCAAAGTTTAGTTCCACCTCGCCCGGCGAAGGGCAGGCGCACTGGTTTATAAATCCAACCGCGGCTACGTTTTCGAACTCCTCTATATAGCAGGCTTCTGGGCCTAATTAATTAGGGCACGCTGCCCTGTGGGTCTGCTGGCCCTCCTGGGCCTGCATTTGCACACCCTAGGTCTGGTAGACCCACAGGGCAGTGTGCCAACAAATTTGCTATATAGTTTTTTCTTTTCTGTATTACTTATTTTCTTTTATTTATTTTTGAGTAGTTTTTATATATTTTTTTCTTTTCTGCATTATTTATTTTCTTCTATTTATTTTTGAGTATTTTTTTTGTATGGTTTTTTTATTTTCTGCATTATTTATTTTTGTATAGTCCGAAACCCTGATACTCGGAAAGACTTTGTCCAATTTGTACACGAAGTGCGTCCAGTTTTTGCCGTGACCCTCTCTACTCTTTCGCGCATGCTATGCGGGTGATATGATGATACCATGCCAAGTTTCAACATTTTCAGGATTCATTTTGTAGTGATTTTCAATTTCACGGTCATTTAGCTCTCTAAACAATTAGGTAAATGACCGAAAAACAACAAATGATGTCAGAACATGTTCGAAATTGATGACGTCGCTTTAAATGTTGCATACTGAACACAAAAGAAGTTCGGAGTTTAAATAAGTTATTAAAAATAAAAAAGAGGTGCAATGCTGGTTAATTTGCTTCAAGCCATTCGGAATAGTGTAGACTGCACTGCACATAGCTCAGTGCAATCTATGCTATTCCGCAAGGCTTGAAGCTAATCAACATGTAGGTGAGCATTGTAACTCTTCGTCATTGTCTGTGCACTCACGGCTTATAAACCGCTCATACTGCCTCTCTCTTGGCGAAGATCACAAGATAGTTTGGTTAAATTGCATTACTTGTAAGTCCGATTAACATGGATGCTTATGATGCAAGAGCAACAGCAAAAGTGAAAATTTAGCACAAATAGGTAGTTGTGTAACTAAAATAGGTAGGAGGAGAGATAGCTCTTATGTCACAAAAAAGAAGTTGTATCAAACCTTTTATGTCGGATCTAGAACAAACCAATCGGTATCGCCATCATACAGCCCAACCGTGGCTCGTGATGCATATATATGCATATCAAATGCACGGTTGGATGTGTGATGGCGAATCCGAATGATTTGTATTCAGTCGATGAACTGGTAGATGTATGCAGTCGATGAACTGATAGATGTATGTAGTCGATGAACTGAAAGACTTATGCAGGGAAGGCGAGAGGTGGGCTAGCTATATATAGGGTCGTCTGGGTCACAAAGTGATTGTGGTAGTTTCGATCCAACGACTCACATGAGCTAGGAAGAAACACACCCTTGATCCAACGACTCGCAAGAGCTAGAAAGAAACACACGATCCGTGTGATTTTTCCTGATTGGTGGGATGCACATTAGTACCCACTCCGAACTCCGAAACCCTGATACTCGGAAAGAGTTTGTCCAGTTTGTACACGAAGTGCGTCCAGTTTTTGCCGTGACCCTGTCTACTCTTTCGCGCATGCTATGGGAGTGATATGATGATACCATGCCAAGTTTCAACATTTTCAGGATTCATTTTGTAGTGATTTTCAATTTCACGGTCATTTAGCTCTCTAAACAATTAGGTAAATGACCGAAAAACAACAAATGATGTCAGAACATGTTGGAAATTGATGACGTCGCTTTAAATGCTGCATACTGAACACAAAAGAAGTCCGGAGTTTAAATAAGTTATTACAAATAAAAAAGAGGTGCAATGCTGGTTAATTTGCTTCAAGCCATTCGGAATAGTGTAGATTGCACTGCACATAGCTCAGTGCAATCTATGCTATTCCGCAAGGCTTGAAGCTAATCAACATGTAGGTGAGCATTGCAACTCTTCATCATTGTCTGTGCACTCACGGCTTATAAACCGCTCATACTGCCTCTCTCTTGGCGAGGTGGGACTAAAAATAGCTTGCCATAACCTCATTAGTACCGGTTCGTGGTAAGAACCGGCACTAAATGGTGATGGTGGGGCCATAGCCTGACCGCAGGCTGATGCAGCCTCTTTAGTACCGGTTCGTGGCATGAACCGGTACTAGAGGTTCGCCACGAACCGGTACTATTGATCGCCGCCACGAACCGGCACTAATGTACACATTAGTGCCGGCTCTAATTCAACCCGGCACTAATGTGCTTCACGTTTGACCCTTTTTCTACTAGTGTAACTAGATACTACGAGCTAGATATGAGAAGGGGCAGCTTCATCACTTCCTCATCCGCCCTTTGCCCTTCTTGTCGTCCCGCTATTGTAGGCGTCCGCGACAGGAGGTGGGTCGATGTCAGAGCGGAGTTGGACCCGTCATCGTCGGAGGAATCGGAGATGACAACGTAGCCCTGCAAGCGCCCGACGATGCGGTCCTGTCTGTGCATGAGGTTGGCCACCCTTGCCGCCTCCTCCGCTACCCCTGTCGCCTCTTGCTCGGACTGCTCAATGCCGAGCCAGAGCTGCTTGGCATTGTTCCTCCGGAGCCGTTAGGCGTCCGTCTCCGTCGTGGTAAGTGACCGATGGTACACGCACTAGAGGAAACGCTCATCCTCCTCGGGCACCGGCATCACGTGGCGGCGGACTGCACAACCGCATCGGACACGACCCAATCTTCCTTGCCCTCTTCCTCCCACGGCGGGCGGCGTGCCTGTGATTCCGGAGTCCGCACGCGGTGCCGGCGGAGCGGGAACTAGAACCCACCGCTGTCCGCGCGAAGCAGGGGCCGAAGATTGAGGAGGCTGTCGGACGGGCGACGCCGATTGAGCTGCCCTCGCAGATACACGCACGGGGCGGGAAGGGCTGGCGCTGGCATTGGCGCTGCGGCGACGGGCGACGGGCGGCATCGCACCAGAATCGGAGCTACCGCATGTCTCGACCGCGAGCGCTCCAGCGCGATACAGACCGCCAACTCGTCCTCGTCTCTGGAGCAGCCGTCAGGGTGGCCGCCGGCGCTGGGATTGGACGGATTAGAAAAAGGCGAGCAGAGCAGAGTAAAGCGGAATGAAGTGAGACTAGAGCTTGCTCCGGAGGGAGATTTTGTGGGGTCGAGTGGTTGGACGGATGTGGCGTATGCGCCCGGGCGTGCCCGGGCCGCCTCATACCACCCTAGATTTGGGCTGGATATGAGGGGTGCCAGCCAGCCGGGCGTTTGAGGCTGGTTTGGGGCGTCCGGTTGGGTTGCATTTTTGTCATTTGTCAGTGATCGATCCGTCCGTCCGCCCGGGCGTTTGAGACGGGTTTGGGACACCCGGCTGTACAACTAACAGAGTTCTTTTTACATGAACTGAGTTTGTTTTTGCCCTAAAAAAATTAGTGAAAACAACAAAGCCCTAATCTTGTGTGGGACCCATGTGCTAGAGACTGGAGAGCAGGCTCAGAAGCCAGCCAAGAAAGCCATAGCCCGGAGCTTTAGATTAGCCATGTCTCTCGCGCCTCCTCTGCTCCGCCTCCGCGCCTCCCGCCGCGACACCGCCCTCTCCGCCGCCGTCCCGTCCCGCCGTCTCTCCGGATGCCTCGCCACCGGGCGGGGTCCCGGCTCCAGCCGCGCCTACTGCCTCTTCTCCGGTGCCGGCGCCGGCGGCCGCCGGAAGCAGGTGCGCGCAGCGTCCGTCTCTTTACTGAATCATATTCCGTGACAAATATTTGGCTGGGTTTTAGATCTGCTTTGGTTCAGATTTGAACTGATGGTTTCGGTGGACGGTAGCTGCAAGTGCAAGGCGTTAACCTGCTAAATGCTGTTGAAACTGTAGCTAGAATTCAGTTCTTAATCCTGCATTGAGTTAACAGTTGAGGGTAATGCTGGAAGACATTCAGAGTGCTGGATTGCTGCCTGATGTTTTGCTTTTGATCTTGTATAAGAACACAGCCAAATCGAATTAGGATGATACTATTCCTGCAAGTGCCATGTTTTGATCTTGTTAGTTCAGATTTGATGGTTTCAGACAACTGATTTTTCTGAACTGAACACTGTTAAGTATCAGACTGCCCTCTTTGATCTGTAATAGGCATTGTTGGACTACAATCTCGATAAGTATACAACTGATGTTGATTTCTTGCGAGAATCCAATGCTACTCGCAATCTTCAATGGTTAGACAACCAGAGCAACAAACATATCAACAAGCTGTGTACTTTCCTTGCAGGAGGAAGCTAGGAGAGGGCTGGAGGGTGCCTTAGACCAGAACAAGACGGTTCTCGGGACATGGGGTGTGGAAACTGATACAAGGCGGCGAAGAGACCCGCGTGGTGGTCCTGCTCCTTCTGCCGGTGGCAGTGGCAGGGGAAGGCCTGCAGGAGGAGGAGGAGGTGGTGGAGGTGGTTGGTTCAGGTGGTTTAGCAGCGGAGGCTTCTGGGACGCGGCGAAGCAGACTGTTCTGACGATCCTCGGTATTATCGCTGCGGTAAGCGGGGAATGTCCTGTGTTACTGTGTCTAGTCCTTTTTGCAAAACATATGCAGCAGTGCTAACACTTGCTCAACTTTGCATTGCAGGTCTTCCTCATCGCGAATTTCAACGTGCTTCTGGGGGCTGCCGTCTATCCACTGCTGGTTGTGCTGCGGCAAATACGGCGCGCAATCACCTTTGCGGCTTATTGTGTTTCTCGGGCCATGTCGGCGCCCGCTTCCAGGCCGAAGCCAACTCCTGTAGACAGCGCTGAAGTGGTGGCTGCAGCGCCTGTCAAAGAAAGAGCCAGAATGTCTGCAGCAGAAAGAGTTGTTGCAAAATGGCGTTCGGACTGAATTAGAGGACATTTTAATGCCTGACGAGTTATACTGTTTCCGGATGGTCAGATAGTTTTTTGGAACCATGACTGTACAAGTTCAATTTCTTCTTTTCGAGAAAGTGGCGGGAGTACAGACTTTATATTAGAAGTAGATGGTGTTACAGTTATTTATATTTGAATGGGTTAATCATAAGCACTATTTCTGTGGAAGATACTTTGGAAACTCCACATTTACTTGTTGCTGGTCGTTTGATTTGAGCTATGGACTTGATTGACGATATATATGGTTATACAGGCAGCTTTCGACAGCAGCAGACTAAGCATGCCAAGTCTGAACTCTGAGAATGTTTTCAGTTCATCTTCAACTTTGATCCTGTTTCCAGTTAATGTTCCGAGCAACTTTCCTGTGTGAATCCAAGAAGCTTCAGTTAAGAAGCTCTCTGAAGCCTGTGTTTCATTGTACATATTCGGCCTATTTGGGTCGAATGTCAGGCTGATCATAAATTTACCTTAGTTCAAGCTATGATGCTGATTTGTGTGCTGCACCATCGTCTATATCTTTGATTTCAAACACTTTAATGTCAAATCAAATACATATTTCCTTTTTTTACGACAGTACACATTGACAGGTTAAGCATGTACTTAATTTTTGTATCAGAAGAACAAGATGTGCAATGAGCAGTTCCACTAGAGATTGTGCATAGAGAAACAACAGCTTATATTGCATATTATTAGAGAGATTCCTGTGTCAATCTGAGAAACTCACTGAAAGCTGCAGGTTATATTGCAAATTCAGGCTATCGAGTCAAGTTTCAGACTGATCATGAGTAGACCCCAAATTTCAGTTATGATGTTGATTTGTGTGCTGCATGCATCATAGATCATATCTTTGGTTTCAAGCATTTACAGCGCAAATTATAAACATTTTTTCTTTGTTTGTGACACTACACATTGACAGATCAGAACAAGATGTGCAGTGAGCAATTCCACTAGAGATTGTGCATAGAAAACCAGCAGCTTTCAAACAACTTATCCATGTGCCACCATTAACCCCAAAACAGTATTTCACCAAAGGTGGTAATTTAAATAGCACCAAGAAGAGGTTTCTAATTTGAGCTAGCATAGCTGATGATGTTTGGAACGGAAACATGAGTCACTGCATACATCATGATACCAAGTACACAACAGTTCTGCATCTAGAGAGACTGCGAAACAGAGCACAAGCGGCATTCTGCTAAGGAAGTACACCCACTAATGTTGATTCAGATTCAGCCTATCATAAGGTCAGAAAAACTAATCCTGGTCCGCGTTGGCTTCATCGGCTCCACCGTTTTGCTCTTCGGGCACTGCCTCTTTATCCAGTTTCCTCTTCTTTTCAGATTGCTTCTTGCCTGATACTGGTTTCCGGGCTGCGTTTCTGCTTCTGAACTCTGAAACAGAAACAGGGCAAAAGGGCGGCGGTGAGAGCTTGTATAAGACAGACGGTAGAAAAACCTTACTAGTTTGTTTCCAAATTAATTCTAAGAGAAAGCAGAAAGGGTTGAGTGCAATCCAATAAACACAAATGTTCGTTTGAACACCATTGCATCTAAATATAATAGCTATTATCAACTTTGCCCTCGGATCCCAGATTCATGCAATTCCTAATTCATAACTCATATAAGGATATAAATCAATCAAAGAAATTCCATTGTCATTAACAACTTCTGTTTACACTCCCAGATTCTATAAGTCAACAATCTAAATCACCGAGCCACTGCACACTTCATTTACATTACTGCATAAAGTTAGCCATGCAGCATATAAACTCCAAGCACATATACTTGATGGGTACAGCTGAAGAACAAGAACATAAGACTGCAATAGAATACTTGCATAAGATGGACGGTACAGAAATCTTACTAAAGGCAGAGGATGGTGGAACAAGTTTGCTTCTAAATTAATTGTACCCAGATGCAGAAAGGATTTAATCCAAGAAACCAAATGTTCTTTTGAACACGATTGCGTCTAAATCCAATACTTAGCTATTATCAACTCTTATGCTCTCGGATCCCAGATTCATACAACTCCTCATTGGTAAGGATATTAACCAGTCAAAGAAATTCCAATGCTGTGAACAGCTTGTATTTATGCTCTTGGATTCTCTAAGCTGAAGATCTGAAGAACTGAGCCACTGCACACTTCATTTACATTATTGCGTAGAGTTATCCATACTACAGCATCTAAAGTTCTAAACTCAAAGAACATATGCTTGACGGGCACAGCTGAGCAAGAACAGCAGACTGTAACAGAATGGAGGATAGTAGGAGACAACAACACTGACCTTCCAGTGCAGTCCTCAGGGGCTCCACAAACTCGGGGAACTCGATCTCATCGAGCGCCTTGAAGACGTCCTCGGCGTTGATCGTCTGCCTCTTTCCGTCCTTGCACACATCATTAGCCCTGCAGAAAAGACCACACATGTTTACTATCATCATCCCAGAAGCATCACCAGCACAGGGAGAGGCCCAAAATTATGCTGAAGCTATGGATTCCTTGTGCATTCCATCGGTTCGCTCTCGCCGGCTCTCCCCTCAGCCCCACAGCAGAGCAATTAGCTGAAGAACTATGTCAGCAATGCAGATTCTGAACCAGTACCAACCTGATGCCAAGAAATTAACTACTACCGCTGTCTTCCCCCAATACCCCCAAACATTTCAGACAAGCATCAAATTCGTCACTCGAATCGACCCAGTAATTTACCGCTGATTTCTCCCCCCAAACCACCCAAACATTTCACATAGGCAACAAATTCATCACCCGGATCCACACAACAAACCAAATCAATCAGCCAGAGCAAGAATCAGGGGAAGGGAGAAATGGGGGCTGGGGGGAGTCAAACGCACGTGGCGGAGAGGTAGTGGATGAAGATGCGGGCGCTCTCGGCGAAGGCGGCCATGGCGTCCTTGTTGACGATGACCTCGGCCGCACCCTCTGCCCCCTCGCCGCCGGACGCGGCCCGGGCCAGCTTGTCCTTGACCAGCCGCCGCACGATGGCCTTGGGCAGCTCCTCCACCTCCGCCTCCGCAATCGCCGGCACCGGCGCGGCCGCGGCCGCAGCCGCAGGTTTCTTGGCCTTGGACCCCTCCCCCTCCTCGGCGGCCGCAGCCGCGGGCTTAGGCTTCTTGGCCTTGGCCCCCTCCCCGTCCTGGGCGGCCGCGGCCGCAGCCTTAGGCTTCTTGGCCTTGGTCTTGGCCTTGGACCCCTCGCCCTGGGCGGCCGCCTCCGGCTCCTTGGCCTCCCCCGCCATGGATCCTCGCGCTGCTGCTGTGCTGGCCGGTGAGACGAACGGCGGTAGAGAAGAGGAAGGAGGAGGGGAAACCCTAGCCGGCAAAATCTTGGCGCGCTCCACTTTCCCCATTTCCCGCCATGGCTGGCCTTATGTGGTCGAGCTCGAGGTATTGCTGGGCCTCGTGGGCCGGGCTGGGGAGGGGGAGGGGGATAGGCCCAGGAGCAAAAAAGAAAAGGCCCAGAAGGAAGGGGGGAAAATGGGGGGTGTTCCGAGAATCGAACTCGGGACCTCTCGCACCCGAAGCGAGAATCATACCACTAGACCAAACACCCTGATTCGTGCTTTCTTAACGATGCTAGTTCTCTTATCCCTATCGTTGTCAATGATCACCAAGAAAAACTCTGCATTTTCTTATCTTAGGGTAATGGGAGGAAATGGAACCGGTTGGAAGGAAATATATTCATTGCCAATAAATGCGTGAAAAAATGCGATCCTATTTTCATATTTGTACGTACTGATTATACATGATCATCTAAGTAAACACGCGGTGGAATGTCGACAGTTGTCATTATTGTTCCGCCGACCATCAGGTCGTGAGACTTTTCCATGGGATGTTTTCGATTTGCATTCTCGTCTCTTAGAAAGACGTCGGGATAAGCTATCTCAGTGTCCACAACAGCACATGCGTTGGTTTGTGTCGGTCGGAGGTCCATGAGATCATGGCCAGCCTTTCGCCCCAATTCAACGCAAGAAGGGTTTTTCTCGACGGGTTCAAGGCCGGCATTCGTTTCCTCTGGGTGGAAAGAAGAAGATTGTTGGTAACTTTTTATTATGTTGCACTTTTCATTGTCGTGACAACAATTAGCCTTTCCATCCTATTTTAGTTTTTGTTTAACCTGCTTTGCCTACTTTCATTTCTAGTTCTTCACATTACATGATAAAATAAACACATCACGTCACAATCTAGAAAACCCAAACCCAACCTTCAGAGAAACACTCAACGCCTTGAAAAATGAAGATGTTAGATTTTCATGCATGAGAGGTAGCCGCACAGCATGCACATGGCGTGAGCCTAGAGCACATTGGTGAGGGATTCGAGTTTCCTTACACATGATAAACTGTCCTATATGCCCTTCTTTATATAGTACTATATTGAGAAAGCAAAACCTCTACTATTAAAGGGGAGTTTGCGGTCGTGATATTTAGGTGGTACGTTGTTTAGTCGCCTCCATCGTTTCCTCCCACCTCTTCCTAGCTTGTGCACATGAAACAAGAGGAAACTTCCTCTCCTCTCGTTTTCAATTTCTCTATACCAAATCAAATGTAAGATTCCCGATCAATGGCTGGGTATAACTCCTGCTCACACACCGCCACAACCCTCGCCCTTCACCACCCTCCTGATTGCACGCTACACCGTAGCCACTCAGCCAACCTCTTCTTTCTTCACTGGACCTGGCCATGGCGGTGAGGGCCGACACCTCACCCTCTCGCGTTCTCGCCTTTGAGCCTTGATTCGCTTCTGCCCTCCATCCATTTGCTCCAAGACGGCTTCCGCAACGCAAAGCAAAGTCAGCAACCCCTCAACGAAGCCCTCATCGAGGTCTACTCGGCTTCAATTCATCTCTCATCGGAGCCATCAATGGTGAATCGAAGACCAAACCCGCCAACCCGCGACGATGCGCTTAAAGTGGCTTAGCTAGATTTCATATTTTGTTTTGGATTCGGTACTAGTAGCTTAACATCTGCAGGAACAAGAGGGCCATAGGATAGGCTGGCTAGCTCCAGCTCACCCACTTCATCCCGCAACCATCGTCGCCCTCCACGCCATCATGCCAGCTTTCAAGATTTGGATCTATGGAAGGCGTGAACTATGTGAAGAGGGTGCATCCTTTATTAGAATTTGACGGGTCATCTTCATCGTAGGCCGCTGCGGTGAGGAAGTGTGTGACGGAGTAGATGGGAGTACAAGGACGCGCGTGGAAGGCCAAAAATCCGGACTTACTTACATGCTTTTCCTCCGTTAAAGACACTCTCACAGGTGTGTCAATCTTGATCCGTTTGATGTCTTTGTGCACTTGGAACAACATATTCCGCCTGGCCGATGGCAAACGCACATATAGCAAACTTGGCTCGCCTTGAGATGAATTGAATCTGGTTGCAGCGGGGCTAGGCAACAGATGGATTGATTGATCGACTAGCAACACACACACACACACACACACACACACACACACACACACACACACACACACACACACACACACACACACACACACACACACACACACACACACACACACACACACACACACACACACACACCCGCGCGCGCGCGCGATGCAAAGCAAATAGACAAAATAAGATTATGTTTTGTTTTGGTTATAAGGTTAATATTTTCTAGCTATTTTTCGAACTGATATAATAGGTATGTGCCCATGATTAATCTACTTTATTGGATTACCAGATATAGGATATTGATTTATATTATTTTTCTTCTGGGCCATGAATTTCTTGCTATTTATTGGGTCACCAAAGATGTCTGACAGGCCCACGTGTACCATAAGAAACAATTTAATTACGGACCATGAATTTATTGCTATATTGGAGATTGATCTCGTTTATTGGGTAACCAAATATTGGCTCAATGAAAATTATAAGGGGTTGAAAAAACATAAAAAATTGGTGGAGGGTGCAAGGTTGGATAAAAGGGGTGGTGGGAAGAAAATTGAGTGAAATATGGAAACTTAGATTCTTTTAAAGTAGTCGGGATATAGATAGAGATAGAGATAACACATGGCCAAGTAGACTTAGCATTTCTATACTACTTGGGCAAGCAATTGTTGCTTAACTCTGACATTTCAGTGTGATCTATAGGCAACCAAAAGATAGAAGTAGCAACTTGGTGATTTTATTATTTTATCTAGATTGATTGTGCTAATTTAAGTAGTTCTAAGTTACCATATAACATAGCTATTACAAGATTTGTCGATATAGTCCATGTCTTGCTCTTTCATTTTTAGCGAATGGAGTGGCTTTTGAAATCTCACATATCAGTTAGTTTTTTTGTCAGTCAACTTCAGTGCTAATTCTTTTTATTGTCCTAATTGTTATTTCATATAGGCTACATTGTTTTGTTGTATAAGGTACTTCATATAGGAGGTCAAGCTTGAAAAAGGTAGATTTGTCGACAAGTTGAGAATCATGTTAATCAAGTTGTCATGATATTCCCCTGCTTCAAAATGCTCCCTCGCCGATATGTTAGCTAGCATGCCTCTGAATGTTGATTGCCTTTTTACAGGATTTGACCATTTATGCAAGCTTTGGTTCATGACGTGTCGAGCTTAAATTCTTAACGACCATCCTTTCCAACATGCAACACTTGGGACATGGTGCTCAATCCTGTTTTTACGTGCTTTTTTAGCTCAGAGGTTTATTAATTTACTTGGGATCTAACTAGATATGTGAACGAATAACTTTATTCTGTTTTTTGTAAAAGACCACACCTACTAGAAGGTTATTGTCTTTATGTTGCAGATCATTTTATAAAGTTGGCTGTTTGTTAACACCAGTTTCTATTGCAGGCTGTTGAACATGTATAATTTTTTTGTAAGAGAACAAATATAAGTGTGTTTGAGTGAGGCCCAGATACAACATCTCACATTTTGTTTTGGAATCATGTTTACTTAAGTCCAAGAGGTCACCAGCTGAAGGGATGGTACATTTTGATGTTTTGGTTTTGTCACTAAGCTTGACAACTTCAACTGTACCAGCATCATGAAGAAACTTTAGTTCTATGGTACAAATCATTGTAGCATTAATGTGTTTAGTTCTGTAGGTTGTGTTTGGTGCATGGAAACAATGGAATATGAATTTGGCTGCTGAGCTATGAAGGTAAGGAAAAAAATATTGCCCCATTATTTTTTCGTTTGTCTGGTTGTGGTCAGTCTCTTTTAAGCATGTATAATTTCCTATGGTTGTTAATTGTAATCACATGCATGTAAAAACAGAAGATTTTTTTTTCATCATTTGAGTGTATACTAAAGTTCATGGTACGCATAAGTTTTTATCACATCATTCAAGGATATAAGACCCAGAAAAATTCAGACAAGATGCAACATTTGTTGTAAAGCCATTACACAATGCATCATAGGACCATCTCAATGGCTCTTAGAGAAATTTGTTATAGGCGGGTTAACTGGTTCTTCCTTCTCTTTATTTTGCATCACTTTATTATTGTCTATCAAGCCTTTGGTAACCTATATATTTACAAGCAGTGGCGAATCTACAGAGAAAATGAAGGGTGGGCTGGATGCCTATTTCATGCGAATATATGTTGTGTTGGGCTCACAAATAGCTGGATTGGGCCTTTAAACCAGTAGTAAAAACTAATTTTGCAAAGCTGGAGGGGGGGGGGGGGGGGCTTAAGCCTGTTAAAGCCCCCCTAGTAGATTCGCCACTGTTTACAAGGAAACTAGGCCAGTGTATTTTTTATGACTAATAATTGTATAGGAAACCTACTTGCATGGTATATTATAAACTTCCTCTTAATTTGCCTTTAATAAAAAACATGATAGTGTTGTACATTGAAAAAAAACTTTTGTGCCATTTTGATTTATTGCATTGTGTAGGCGGAAAAAAAATCATTCTCCGTGTGGAGAACCCACCGAGAACATTTTTTGGACTTTTGTGGTACTAAACGAGGGGTCTTTTTAGCGGCCTTGCTGATATATAAAAACCAAGATATGGCATACAATGTGCATGTAAGAGGGACATGATTTACAGAACCAGGTGTTGGTACACCTGCTAGTGTATAAGAACAACGAATGTGAAGTTTTCCTCTGCAGCATTTGGTCAGAGGCACCGAGGTAAACTTATTTTTGATTGAATCATGATGAGAAATATATTCACACGAGTCACCCCATTTTTGTTTAAAATTGTATCAATAAGGAGATATTTAACACAACACAATCATAACTGGCACGCGACGTACGCCTTGTGAATTAATCATGTTCTTACCAATGCCTCATGTCTAAATTTATTGTCCCATGAGGGCATTCATGTAGACCCATCCTTGTGTTTTCTCGTGACAATATCTTCAAAGCTAGACCCATTTTTCGGTGTCTCCTTTGTACCTATATGTTGGATCTTTTTCACGTGGTAAAGCCAAGTGGACTCGCCCCCGCTCGGCAGCGGCACACACCTAGAACGAACAACACGCTTTGACCTAAGTTATTCTTACATTATCTACATGAGCAAAAACAATCGACAATGACCTAAAACATAGTCAGACGCTATGCCGAATGTTTTCTCTATGGAAGTCCGGTGATCCGCTTATTTGTGTCTTTCTTTCAGGAGAGAACCTTTTTAGTTTTTTTAGCGGTTTTATAGGGCGAGTAAAATTTTTTTTGAGGCATTCATTATAGGACGAGTAGGGCAGTTGGCCCAAGAGCCTGTCTCCCCTAAAAAAATAAAACAAACCTTGGTAGTTGCTAAAAAAAACGATGCCGTAGGAAGTGGTTGGGCTCGAGGAGGAAGGGCAAAGGACCATGAGGGCAAAAAGGTCACGAAAAAGAAAAAAAAAGGGGGCGTTCCGAGAATCGAACTCGGGACCTCTCGCACCCGAAGCGAGAATCGTACCACTAGACCAAACGCCCTGTTCATGTCTAAATTTATTGTTCCATGAAGCATTCATCAGATGTATGTTACAAATCCACTAATAGCTTGATTAAAGTCCCTCAAAAATAGCTTGATCCAAGTAAAAGCAACATCATTTTTCTGGGATCAGATATCATCGAAATAGTGATGCTTTTTTTTAAAAAAACTTCCAAATAGCTATGTTAGAGTCATCATCAAACACCTTAGACCTAAAACCGAATCTTTGTAATGAAGCAGAATCCGAGCATCCCACAAATGGATGGTAAAGGAGCCGGAGCGGAAGATTTCGCCATGCTAGTTAATTATTAGAGAGCATATCACATGTTTTGACGGGGGTCATTATCCATTAGCAACGTGTATGTCACGGGTTCAAGATAAGTACATGTGTTATACTCCCTCCGTTCACTTTTGTAAGACTGTTTAGTCACTGGAGGCAACACCAAAAATAGTTTAATGTTAGCTGTCTAAAACGTCTTACAAAAGTGAACAGAGGGAGTAGTGTACATCGAATTAGTGAAAATGGGGTGGTCTTGATTATTTTGGTGTCCACAGATCATAGGACGGGAGATCAGGGTCGTAGTTTTGAATAGATTTTGTACCGAGCAAATTAGACAAAACATGTAGGCATTGCATGATGATGAGATTATAAAAAAGTCAAGTAAAGAAAATGAGAGAAGCGCCTAGGGTGACTGAGTAAAATTTCAAGATGATATGCCGGCTCAATCTTTCGGAGATGCTCATAGGGATAGGGTGTACATGTGTGCGTTTACAGGAAATGAGTGTATGCGCGTATATATATGAGCGATTGCGTATGCGCTATGTTAAAAGAGAAAAAGAGATGCGGGTCGCCTATGCGACTAGATTGGCTACGCATGCACGTAAACATCCATACGTGTATGCATGCCCACCAGCCGATCGTAACAATAAAACCGGGAACGGGAACGGCCACGACGCAAACCACGCCTATACCTCTCTCCTTTCCCTGGCCTAGCCTTGCTGCCTATATATACCCACGCAAGAAACCCACGTACGTACGTACGCGCAGATCCCCAATGGCGAGGACCAATGCCAATGAACACCTCTCGTCCTCTTTGCATCTCGCTCGGCGGCGGCGGCGGCGGCGTGCACCGGGATCGAGCCCGATCGCACCATTGTAGTCGCCGCCGGCGTACGATGGAGGCCCTCCCCCGCCGTCCATCCCAAGTGCCATGGCCTCACCAGGTACGCTCGACTCGAAGAATGATCCGGCCACCACGTCGTGCCCGGCGGCGGAGATGTCACCGTGCCGGTGGTCACCCCTTCCCCTGCATGCGTGAAACCATCAGCGCAGACGAGCAAACGCACGAAGGCATGATCGATGCGCTGAACTCTTTAAAAAAATAATTCTTCGAGCAAAAAAAAAGCTTTTCTTTTTCATAATGGAGTGGGCCGGGTACTAGGTTATCCAGTCATGCACATCCGTCCCGGCCCGTAGGAAAACAGGCCCAGCAGCCCACACGAAACCCTAGAGAGGAGAGGAGAGTGAAGCCAGCCAGCCAGCACTATATAAGCGGGCGCAGCCGGCCGCTCCATTTGCGCCGCCACCAGCCGAGATGCAGATCTTCGTCAAGACCCTGACGGGCAAGACCATCACGCTCGAGGTCGAGAGCAGCGACACCATCGACAATGTCAAGGCCAAGATCCAGGACAAGGAGGGTGGGTTATCTGCTTTTTCTTCGCAAAGATCTCTTCTTTGGCCATTGCCGGCCGTCGAGCTTTTCTGATTCTGACCGGTTGTGTTGCGTGTGTGGTTGTGGGTGCGCAGGGATCCCGCCGGACCAGCAGCGGCTGATCTTCGCCGGGAAGCAGCTGGAGGACGGGCGCACGCTGGCCGACTACAACATCCAGAAGGAGTCGACGCTGCACCTCGTGCTCCGCCTGCGCGGGGGCATCATCGAGCCCTCGCTCCAGGCCCTCGCCCGCAAGTACAACCAGGAGAAGATGATCTGCCGCAAGTGAGTAACACCGCTCCACCTTACGTTTTCACCGATTATTTTCACTTCCAGATCATGCACGGTCGTTTTATGGTCGATGGGATGTGTGGACGAGTGAGGCACCCGCCTATACTTTGTCATCTGCGTAGCCCAATTCAGCAGTTGATTTTCAATGGCGGGGAGATTAGATACCACCCGCCTATACTTTGTCTCCTGCCTCGCACGCTTCAGCAGCTGATTTTCAACGGCGGGAAAATTCACTCTTGTGTTGTGTGTCGCATCGTTCTTTGGTTTCTTATTGGTATAATTTGTTTGCATCTGTGTTATTCTTGTGTGAGTGGATTAGTTAGAATGATGATTCGGTTAGATGAGCCAAGTCTCACCGTAGCTCTGATGATTGGAGTCATTCCAACTTAGGTCCGAAGTAAAACTTGTAGCCAATTTGCAGAGCAAAGGGACCTGTATAGTGGTGAATCTTTGCATTGAAGGTTGGCGATAACGAACGCAGTTCTCCGTGCCGCTCAGACTTGCTCTGCTGTGACGGCCTCGAACAATCTGCTACATCATTAACGAACCTACAAATTTCTAGTCGGTGAAACTTTAGTTTGGAAATTTAGGAAATGGATTAGCCAATTTGCAGAGCAAAGGGGCCTGATTAAGTGGCGAATCTTTGCATTGAAGGTTGGCAATAGCGAATGCAGTTCTCCGTGCCACTCAGACTTGCTCTGCTGTGATGGCCTCGAACAATCTGCTACATCATAAACAAATCCAAAACATTTGTAGTCAAATCCAAGTTTAGCATGGAGCTACATAACAAACCAATCTAAAAAAATTAGTAGTCATTTCAATGTTGGTTGGAATATTTTGGAAATAGATAGCCAATTTGCAGAGCAAAGGGGCCTGATAAGTGGTGAATCTTTGCATTGAAGGTTGGCGATACAGAATGCAGTTCTCCGTGCCGCTCAAATTTTCTATGCTGTGACGGCCTCGAACAATCTGCTACATCTCTAACCAATCTAAAATAAATAGTAGTCATTTCAATGTTTGTCAGAATATTTTGGAGATAGATAGCCAATTTGCAGAGCAGAGGGGCCTGATTTGGTGGCGAATCTTTGCATTGAAGGTTGGCGATACAGAATGCAGTTCTCCGTGCCGCTCAGATTTTCTATGCTATGACGGCCTCGAACAATCTGCTACATGTTTAACCACTCTAAAAATATGTAGTTATTAATACTTGTTAGTCTGGAAATTTTGGAAATAGATAGCCAGTTTGCAGAGCAAAGGGGCCTGATATAGTGGCGAATCTTTGCATTGAAGGTTGGCGATAACAAGTGCAGTTCTCCGTGCCGCTTAGATTTTCTGTGCTCTGATGGCCTCGAACAATCTGCTACATCATGAACCTACAAATGTGTCATATGACACATTCAAGTTACTGTCCTTGGCTGATCTTGGATTGTTTTCACTTGTTTGCAAATAATTTGCTTTCTGTGTATGGTTCTCAAACAAGTGTTGCGTTGGCTGGAATGATTATCCAATTAGATGTACGAGGGGTCACCTTATGAGCTACAACCATTTGAGGCATAAATTCTATCTGACCAGCCAATCTTCTTGAAACTTGAATTCTCTTGTGCCAATCTTCTTGCATTTTGTTCTGATTGAATTCTCTTGTCAGTTGTTACCATGAATTTGTGTCTCCTACTTGTCACCTATAAAGATTTACCATGGGATAATAGCCTTCATCCTGTGTGATCTTGTCATATAAGCTAAATTCCTGTTCCATCTTTCTCCAGGTGCTACGCCAGGCTGCATCCAAGGGCTGTCAACTGCCGCAAGAAGAAGTGTGGCCACAGCAACCAGCTGAGGCCCAAGAAGAAGATCAAGAACTAGAGCTCGTAAAACCGTTATTGCCGCTTTCATTGTCTGGATAAATCTGTAGACATAAAATGTTTCTGGGTTATCATTTTGCTGCTCATGTCAGGATGTTGAACCTTGTTTAACTCTAGATGAGTACTTGGCCTCGTTTTAATATCATAACTGAAGTGAACCGTGCAATTAGTGTGTCTGTTGCTTATGCTTGTGGTGTTTTTTGATTCTGGTGCTAGTTGCTCTCCTGGCATATAGCACCATGTTGTGGACAGATTTGTCCACCTCGAGTTCAGAAATTCAGAACCAGCTATATGAGCAACAAATCCAGTAGTGGCTTCCAAACCAAAAATGCATAGAGGTCCGGATTTTGGAAATAAAACATATTGACATTCAAGCTTTTGTTAAATTTTAGTACTGAATTTCAGAACTTGGGAAGCCTTTTTGGATTCAGACAAGTCCTGCTATTATGGTTGATATGTTCAGCAGCTTGTCAGAGGTGAACATTTACATTGCAGCCTGCATTACATGTTTTCTGAACGAAAGAGATATGACAACACAATATGACAATACAAACTGCTAGAATGAAGAATTATAGTAAGAATTGTAATGGGGTCCAGATTTTACTATAACGAAACAAGTTACTGGGCTGAAACCTAATCGAACACAAAATGTTGAACAATACAGGCAACAAGTTATCAACTTGAAACTGTCATCAACGTTGTCAAGCACCATTATCAAGCATAATTTATCAAATTTGTTAATCCCAAACAAATGGTCGAAAACAAAACAACCCTACCTTCTATGCATGCAATTGTTCCTTGGTTAACTCTCATTCTAATTTTTTTGCCAACATTAACCGAAACATGGTCAACAAAACTTAGCCAAATATTGGCTAGATTTTCTTTGCTTGAATTAAATGCCCCCATGTATTTTCCGCAAAAACAGAGTTTGGTTACTTCTGTTGTACATGCTTTACTATCTAGTCCCAAGTTCAAAATTAGCATCATTTTTCCTTTTGAGAAATCACCGGGGGAGAGTTCGCCCTCGTCAATATATATTGGTCAAAAGGGCCAAAAGCCAAGAGGGATGTGTTGGTGTACTAAAGTTTGGGCCCTTTAGTACCCCATACTTGTAGACAGGGGGTTGCGGCCATACCCGCGACAACCAACGAAGACCACAAGCTGGGCTCCCGGCAAGATTCTTGCCGGGATGGTTTGCAAAGTGAAGCCCCGGCGAGGCCATCTCCCTTGAGGTTGAGAGCTCTGACACCATCGACGACGACAAGACCATCTCCCTTGAAGTTGAGAGCTCTGACACCATCGACAACGTCAAGACCAAGATTCAGGGGTATCTGCGTGGTGGCATGCAGATCTTTGTGAAGATTAAAAGACGAAGTTTCCAGCAAGATTCTTGCCGGGGGCGTCTGCGAGGCCGCGGCAAGACTCGCGCCCGGCAAAGATCCCACCGCCCTGCCACCGCTCCAGCGCAGCGACTAGCCTGCCAGCCTGGCCCTGCGAGCCTCGTCATCCTGGATGCGTGTCGAGATGGGGTGAGGCGGCGACGGACGGGACGAGCTCTGTTTCCGTCCCCGATAAAGTTAGGGACACGTAAACGACGCATTAATTGTGTTTGTCCTAAGACGACAGGGATAAGTATATGCACTATAGCAACTTTACACCTCCTGTATGCGATGTACGCCATTGTGGTTGCCCCTTGGTATAAAAGGAGGCCCAAGGCGATACAGAGGGGGACTTTTGGACTTTCTGGCCCAGTTTGCATGTGTAGCAGCTAGCCAGAGCTCAAGAACTCTAAATACACCAAAAGCAGGATTAGGGTTTTACGCTTCTCAGCGGCCCGAACCTGGGTAAAAATCCCTCGTGTCGATCGTTGGACCTGCTTTTTGTGCACACCCCTTTCCCTGCCAAACCGTAGAAGGGATCCACGTGATCCCATATGTGTCGTTTCCCAGAAGACTGGCAAGACCTCTTGCGCCCACTCCGGCAAGCGCGCCTCCTCGAAGTGTTGCGTTCCCGTCAAGGAAGTGCCAGAGAGCTCCACCGGAAACTAAAAAGGTGCCCGTCAAGGAGGACGGTACGGGCGGAACTTTCACCGTAAGTTCAGCCCTCGACAACAAATAGGAAAGCGCGCTCATTTCTGTAACGCCCTCGATGCGGCTATATCTCCCATGTGTCGAAGCACGACTTAGAGGCATAACCGCATTGAAAGCAATGTCGCAAGTGAGGTAATCTTCACACAACCCATGTAGTACATAAGGGAAAGAGATACATAGTTGGCTTACAATCGCCACTTCACATAATACATGAATAAATCATTACATCATCCAGATACACACAAGGTCCTACTACGGAACCCAAAATGAAGAAGACTACCCCAAATGCTATACAGATCCCCGATCGTCCCAACTGGGCTCCATTACTGATCAACTGGAAACGAAACAAAAATATCGAACACGATCTTCATCGAGCTCCTCCTTGAGCTCGGTTGCGTCACCTGTAGGGTATCATCGAGCACCTGCAAACTGGTGTTGGAATTATCTGTGAGTCACGGGGACTCAGCAATCTCACTCCCTCGCGATCAAGACTATTTAAGCTTATAGGGAGGGTAAAAGGTATGAGGTGGAGCTGCAGCAAGCGACTAGCATATATGGTGGCTAACATACGCAAATGAGAGCGAGAAGAGAAGGCAAAAGCACGGTCGAGAAACTATGATCAAGAAGTGATCCTAGAACAACCTACATCAAACATAACTCCAACACTGTGTTCAATTCCCGGACTCCGCCGGAAAGAGACCATCACGGTAACACACGCGGTTGATGCATTTTAATTAAGTTAAGTTTCAGGTTTTCTACAACCGGACATTAACAAATTCCCATCTGCCCATAACCGCGGGCACGACTTTCGAAAGTTCAAATCCCTGCAGGGGTGTCCCAACTTAGCCCATCACAAGCTCTCACGGCCAACGAAGGATATTCCTTCTCCCAAGACAATCCGATCAGACTCGGCATCCCGGTTACAAGACATCTTGACAATGGTAAAACTAAACCAGCAAAGTCACCCGAATGTGCCGACAAATCCCGATAGGAGCTGCACATATCTCGTTCTCAGGGCACACCGGATTGTCCAAGGTTCTGGTAGGCCAGCCCAGAGTTGCCCCTGGTGGCCACCGGCAGCTGACAGGTTGGACCAACACTCAGAGGAGCACTGGCCCGAGGGTTTAAATAAAGATGACCCTTGGGCAAGCCTACCCAAGGGAAAGAAAAGGCTAGGTGGCAAATGGTAAAACCAATGTTGGGCCTTGCTGGAGGAGTTTTATTCAACGCGAACTGTCAAGGGGTTCCCATTATAACCCAATCGTGTAAGGAACGCAAAATCCGGGAACATAACACCGATATGACGGAAACTAGGGCGGCAAGAGTGGAAAAAAACACCAGGCATAAGGCCGAGCCTTCCACCCTTTACCAAGTATATAGATGCATTAATATAAATAAGAGATATTGTGATATCCCAACAAAATATCCATGTTCCAACAAGGAACAAGCTCCAATCTTCACCTGCAACTAGCAATGCTATAAGAGGGGCTGAGCAAAGCGGTAACATAGCCAAATAGCGGTTTGCTAGGACAAGGTGGGTTAGAGGCTTGGCTTAACAATATGGGAGACATGATAAGCAAGTGGTAGGTATCGCAGCATAGGCATAGCAAAAAGAGCGAGCAACTAGCAAGCAAAGATAGAAGTGATTTCGAGGGTATGGTCATCTTGCCTGAAATCCCGCAAGGAAGAAGAACGAGTCCATGAAGAAGATAAACGGACGTAGTCGAACGAATCCTCACAACACGACGTTATCGGAACCACCCTAAGAAGCAACACCGGAAAGAAGCAAACAGTCATGGTAAACAACCATCACATAATCATGTCATGATGCACAATCAAGTATGATGCATGTCCGGTTTAATGAAGCATGGCATGGCAAAAATGCACAAACAATCCCTACAAATTAAGTGGAGCTCAACATGCAACTCCGTTGCATATTGGCGAAACACCACATGACTTATTTAGTTCGATCTCGTTTATGTACTCAACAATATTAAATGTTGTTAAACATGGCAAGAGGGTGAAGCAAAGTAAAACTACCTATCTAGTCAAGCTTAAATGAGGCCGGAAGCAACGAACAACAATTCCGGAAAACCTCATATGCATATATTAGGTTTGGTACTGTTCTGCCCTAAACCATATTTTATAGTTGTTAAACATGCAAAGTGATGCCACCATGTTAAACTAGGCATTTTTCTACCCCATTTACATATAAAGTCTGTTACAAACCGAGTTACGGTTAAATAGTTATGAATTAAATCATTTTAATATGACATAGGGGCAAATTTAACCAAACAACATTTTAAACATAGATGAAAGTGACATATTATGAAACTAGACAAAATTCTAAGCATGTTTCATATATAATGTTTTAACATATGATGCACGGTTGTTGAGTTATTATATGCATGAAATAGGAGGGCTTTTCTGTAAAAACTGCCGTCTCTGGAAAATAGGAAAAGACGTTATATGGGAAAAAACATGAAACGGGCCATTTCTGTTGGCCCAACAGAGCATAGAGGGCTTGGGGGTGGCTGCTCACATGGGCCACAACCCAATTCAGTGGAGGAGGCAGGCCGCGAAGGGCATGCCGGCCTAGAGGCGCGGTCAACGCGGGCGAGGCGAGGCGCGCTGCTCTTGTCCTGGAAGCAGAGGACGCAGGCGGCAGAGGACCTGACGCTGGCGTCTCCCGGCGACGAGGATGGGGCGGATCCAGGTGGAGGCGACCAGGAACAGGGCGCGGGCGCGGATCCGACGGCGGGGGTTCCATTCTCGGCGCCGGAATGGAGGCGGGATGCACCGGTAGAGGAGCTTGGAGCTTCGAGTGGTTCGGGCGCGATGCAGATGCAGAGGAGGTTGGCTCCGAGGCGGATGGGCACGGGTCAGCAAGGCGCGGAGGAGGTCCCTGGCGGCGGGGCTTGGAGAGCTCGGCGTCGAGGAAGGAGCTCCACTCCGGCGAACTCCCATTGTGGCGGTGGTTCCTGTAGGGCGGCGTCACTGGTGAGGAGCAGAGAGAGGGAGAAATGGAGGAAGGAGAAACAGGCGAGGAAGAGGAGCGACGGGGAGCGCTTGACCTGGCGGGGGGATTGGCAAGGCTCGTCGGCGGTGAGAGCTTCGGTGGCCGGGGCTCCTCTCCTGTTGGGCTCGAGCGAGGCAACGAGGAGGAGGCAGGCGCGAGGCCTCCTATTCGTCTGCTGCGGCCGGAAGGACAAGGAGGAGGGCACGCAAGGTGGAGCTTGGGCGCGCTGGATCGGGGAAAAGGAGGAGGTTGGTTGGGTGGATCAGACAGGGGAGATCCCGAGGAGGATTTGGAAAACGGCGGCTGGCGACGGGACACATCTCCTAGATTTTAGGGTTTGTCCAAAATGACTAAGGGTGGACTATATATATCTCACAGATTAGGTTAGGGGCTACCTCGGTCCCTCTGATCGGAAATGAACGGTCGCGAATAAATAGCTAGGAGCCCAATTAACAAAACGGAGAAGTTTTGTAGATGTTTGGGGATGATCCGGACACAACAACGACGACTGCTCGGGTCGGGTCCGGGACAACTTTTCGGACGCGCGCGTGAGGAGGGCCGCGGGCTGACAAGAGAGGTTAGGTTGGTCCTGGCGGTAGGTAGTGGACTGTGCGGAAGGCCTCAGGCTGAGAAAAGAGAAGAGAGATGCCTGGTGACTGTTTCTGGAGACCGAAAACGTCCGACGATTTGACCGACTGTAATGCCGCTATAGTTTAACGGTTGGGCTATCAAACAGACTCCAAATGCGATGAAACTTGACAGGCGGTCTATCTACACTATAATAAGACCACACGCCAACTTTCATCCCATTTCGAGAACATTTTTGGCCACTTATAAAAATAATATTTCGGACGTGCCGCAGGCGCGTGTAAGTGTGTTTGGGCTCAGAACGGACAACAGAAGGAACTGGGAAAACCCGGACGGATGCAAGTTTTGAAAAACATGATGATGCAATGCATATGATGACATGATAAAATGCAACACGCAAGCAAATGACACGGCAACGTCGGCGAATAACTGGAAGACACCTGGCGCAACGGTCTCGGGGCGTCACAATTTCCTTCCTGCGGGCGAATGTCGATGTGTTTGCATGGCAAGCATCTGACATGCCCGACGTTCCCAGGGAGGTGATTGAGCATCATCTTGTTGTCTGTCCTCATGCGTGACCCGTCAAGCAGAAGGTCAGGAAGCAAGTTTTGGAGCGGCAAGAGTTTATCACTGAAGAGTTCAGGAAGCTGGAAGCGGCAGGTTTGGTCAGATGGGTACTCCATCCAACATGGTTGGCCAATCCAATGATAGTGCGCAAGGCGAATGGAAAATGGAGGTTGTGTATTGATTATACAGATATCAATAAAGCCTGCTCAAAGGATCCTTTCCCCTTGCCGCGCATCGACCAGATTGTAGACTCCACTGCCAGATGCGACTTGCTGTCGTTTCTTGATGCTTACTCAGGGTACCATCAGATTTTCATGACAAAGGAAGATGAAGAGAAGACTGCGTTTATCACCCCATGTGGTACGTATTGTTTTATACGAATGCCTTTTGGGTTGAAAAGCGTTGGTTCAATGTTTGCTAGAGCGGTCCAGATCGGTTTTGAGCCATAGCTACATAGAAATATGGAATCTTATATGGATGACATAGTGGTCAAAACCAAAGACAAAGCAACACTCATACAAGATTTAGAAGAAATATTTGCAATTTTGCGCCAAATCAATCTCAAGCTCAATCATGAGAAGTGTGTGTTTGGTGTCCCATCCGGCAAGCTTCTCGGATTCTTTGTGTCTCAGCATGGGATCGAGGCGAACCCCGACAAGATCAAGGCGATTGAGCAGATTGAAGCACCAAGACGAGTCAAAGATGTGTGTCGACTTGCTGGCTGTGTTGCTGCTTTGAGCAGGTTCATCTCCAAATCTGTTGAGCGCGCCCTGCCACTTTTTAAGATCTTGAAAAAGGAAGGTCCAATGAAATGGACTCCAGAAGCAGAGGCAGTGCTGCAAGATTTGAAGAGGTACCTCTCCTCTATGCCAACACTAGTCGCGCCTAGGCCACAAGAGCTGTTGCTGCTATATCTAGCGGCAACGAATCAAGTGGTTATTGTTGCGCTAGTGGCGTAGAGAGAAGTCGATGAAGAAGCAGCGGCAGCGGCGAGGCCGTGACGAGCCGGGATCCTCCCTGGCAGAGTTTGGTGCCGGCAAGGCGGGACCGTCCCCGCCACAGTCTGTTGCCGGCAAGGAGGGATCTGCGCAAGCAAATGAAGCGACACGGAAGAAGAAGATGGTGCAGCACCCAGTTTATTTTGTCATCTCCCTCTTGCAGGGGCTAGGTCAAGGTATTCTAGTGTGTAGAAGTTGCTCTTCGGCCTCCTTATGGCCTCGAGGAAGCTGCGCCACTATTTCCAAGCACATGAGATCACCGTCATCACTTGCTTCCCGTTGCAACAGATCTTACACAACCCAGAGGCGACTGGAAGAATTGTCGAGTGGGCGTTGGAACTGTCGAGCTTTAGTCTCAAGTTTGACAGCAGTTCAACAATCCAGAGCAGAGCCTTGGCAGAGTTCATTGTGGAGTGGACCTCAACGCCTCACGAAGAGATTCAAGAGATCACTCTCCCTGGCAAGGAAACAAGCCGAGAGTGGGTTATGTATTTTGATGGGGCTTTCTCGCTACAAGGCACTAGTGCTGGTGTGCTGCTTGTCGCACCCACCAGAGAGCACCTCAAATACGTAGTCCAGATGCACTTTCCCTGGGAGAGATCAACAAACAACACTGCAGAATATGAGGGACTGCTTGCCGGTCTCAGGACCGCGACAGGCCTTGGAATTAAGAAGCTTATCGTCAGAGGTGATTCACAGCTTGTCGTCAAGCAAGTTAACAAAGATTATCAAAGCCCATTGATGGAAGACTACGTACACGAAGTGAGGAAGTTGGAGGAGCGTTTTGACGGTATGCAAGCAAAGCATGTTCCTCGTGCGGAGAACAACATTGCCGACGACCTGTCAAAACATGCTGCCCTCAAGTTACTGATACGTCTCCATCGTATCTACTTTTCCAAACACTTTTGCCCTTGTTTTGGACTCTAACTTGCATGATTTGAATGAAACTAAACCGAACTGACGCTGTTTTCAGCAGAATTGCCATGGTGTTATTTTTGTGCAAAAATAAAAGTTCTCGGAATGACCTAAAATTCAACGGAGAATCTTTTTGGAATATATAAAAAATACTGGCGAAAGAATCAAGGCCAGGGGGCCCACACCCTATCCATGAGGGTGGGGGGCGTGCCTACCCCCTGGGTGCGCCCCCTGCCTCGTGGGTCCCCCGGTGCTCCACCGACCTCAACTCCAACTCTATATATTCACGTTCGGGGAGAAAAGAAATCAGAGAGAAGGATTCATCAAGTTTTATGATACGGAGCCGCCGTCAAGCCCTAATTTCTCTCGGGAGGGCTGATCTAGAGTCCGTTCGGGGCTCCGGAGAGGGGAATCCGTCGCCATCGTCATCATCAACCTTCCTCCATCACCAATTTCATGATGCTCACCGTCGTGCGTGAGTAATTCCATCGTAGGCTTGCTGGACGGTTGTGACGCCCCCGATTCAATCGTACACTAATCATACACGCAAACGTGTACGATCAAGATCAGGGACTCACGGGAAGATATCACAACACAACTCTACAAATAAAATAAGTCATACAAGCATCATATTACAAGCCAGGGGCCTCGAGGGCTCGAATACAAGAGCTCGATCATAGACGAAACAACAAAAGCAACAATATCTGAGTATAGACATAAGTTCAACAAGTTTGCCTTAAGAAGGCTAGCACAAATTGGGATACATATCGAAAGAGGCGCAGGCCTCCTGCCTGGGATCCTCCTAAACTACTCCTGGTCATCGTATGCGGGCTGCACATAGTAGTAGGCACCGCCAATGTAGTAGGAGTCGTCGTCAACGGTGGCGTCTGGCTCCTGGACTCCATCATCTAGTCGCAGCAATCGGGTATAGAAAGGGGGAAAAGAGGGAGCAAAGCAACCGTGAGTACTCATCCAAAGTACTCGCAAGCAAGGAGCTACACTACATATGTATGCATTGGTATCAAATGGAAAAGGGGTATCATATGTGGACTGAACTGCAGAATGCCGGAATAAGAGGGGGATAACTAGTCCTTTCGAAGAGCACGCTTCTGGTAACCTCCATCTTGCAGCAGAAGAAGAGAGTAGATGGTAAGTTCACCAAGTAACATCGCATAGCATAATCCTACTCGATGATCCTCCCCTCGTCGCCCTATTAGAGAGCGATCACCGAGTTGTATCTGGCACTTGAAAGGGTGTGTTTATTAAGTAACCGGTTCTAGTTTTCATAAGGTCAAGGTACAACTCCAAGTCGTCCTGTTACCGAAGATCACGACTATTCGAATAGATTAACTTCCATGCAGGGGTGCACCACATTTCCCAACATGCTCGATCCCCTTTGTCCAGACACTTTCCTGGGTCATGCCCGGCCTCGGAAGATCAACACGTCGCAGCCCCACCTAGGCACAACAAAGAGGTCAGCACGCCGGTCTAAATCCTATGCGCGCAGGGGTCTGGGCCCATCGCCCATTGCACACCTGCACATTGCATGGGCGACCGGAGAGCAAGCCTAGCAACCTCCATTACAAAGGAAGTTGCGTTACGCGGTCCAACCCGGCGCGCGCCGCTCAGTCGCTGACGTCATGAAGGCTTCGGCTGGTACCACGACGTCGAGTGCCATAACTGTTCCCGCGTAGTTAGTTAGTGCGTATAGGCTAGTAGCCAGACTCAGATCAAATACCAAGATCTCGTTAAGCGTGTTATCTTGAAGTCAACGCGAACACCGACCAGGGCCAGGCCCACCTCTCACCTAGGTGGTCTCAACCTGTCCTTTCGCTCCGCCACAAAGATCCACACAGAGGGCCATCGAGAAAGTATGTCCTTCCAGCCCCCAATTCGTGAATCAACCGCGGGTACTCAACGAGCCGACCCGACTTTAGTCACAACATATATATGTGTAGTAGGTATAGTATATACCCGTGATCAACACCCGACGTGATCATGGCCCGATAGTATAGCATGGCAGACAGACAATAATGTAGGGCCACTGATGATAATCTAGCATCCTATACTAAGCATTTAGGATTGTAGGTAAGGTGTCAACAGTTGTAGCAACAATGACAGGCTATGCATCAGAATAGGATTAACGGAAAGCAGTAACATGCTACACTACTCTAATGCAAGCAGTATAGAGGAGAGTAGGCGGTATCTGGTGATCAAGGGGGGGGGCTTGCCTGGTTGCTCTGGCAAGAGAGAGGGGTCGTCAACACCGTAGTCGTACTAGGTAGCAGCGGCGTCGGTCTCGGTGTCTAGCGAGAGAAGAGGGGGAAGAAACAATAAATATCAAGCAAACAGATGCATAATGATGCTTGACAAGACAAGTAGCGGTGCTAGGGGTGCCCTAATGTGGTATGAGGTGATACTAGTGAAGGGGGGAAACATCCGAGAAAATATCCCTGGTGTTTCGCGTTTTCGGACAGATGAACCGGAGGGGGAAAGTTGCGTGTTTGCTATGCTAGGGATGAGTGGCGGATGAACGGGCTGCGCATCCGGATTCGTCTCGTCGTTCTGAGCAACTTTGGTGTACAAAGTTTTTCCATCTAAGCTACGGTTTATTTTATATTAATTTTAAAAGATTTAAATCATTTTTAGAATTTATTTAATTTATTTAATTCAACATTATCCAGAATAGTGTTTGCTGATATCATCATGACGTCAGCAGTTGACCTGGTCAACCTGACAGGTGGGTCCTGTTCATCATTGACTGTTTAGTCTAATTAGGGTTTAATTTACTTAACTAGTTGATTAGATTAATTAAATAAGATTAGTTAACTTAATTAATTATATATATATATTTGTTATTTATTATTTTAATCTTTTTTCATTTTTTTCTTCTTTTTTAAAAAACATTCTGGGATGTGGGGCCCCACTGTCATTGGCCTGGGGAGGCCTAGCGGGCACGCGGGCGACGGTTTACGGGCGCGGGCATAGGGGAGCGCCCAGACCGCACGGGCGCACGCCCAGGGCCGCGGCAACGGCCACTGCAAGGGCGGGCGGGCGCCGGCCGACGAGCAAGGGGGGCACGGGCGAGGTCCGGCGACGTCAACCGCCGTACACAGTAGCACAGCGGAGGCGGGGCGGTGAAGCAACAGCGAACGAGGCGGCGGGAGCGCGGGCAAGGCCTCATGTGGCAGTGGACGCGGCGAGCGGGTGGAGGGGGCAGCGACGGGCGCGAAGTCAGGTGAGGCGAAGGCGAGGGGCACGGCGAAAGGGATGGCCCTGGGTCGCGGTGACCGCGGCCGGCGTAGGGGAGACGGGTGCGGAGCACGGCTGCTGCAGCAAGGTGGGGCGCGAGCACGCGCATGAAGGACAGGGAGCGCGACTTGCTGGCGCGTTCGATGCGAGCGCAGGGCGAGCAGCACGGGGCTTGGCCCGAGCACCGGCGTGGTCGGGTGAGGCGGATGGCGTCCGACAAGGGGAGAGGGGAGGCACGACGTCTCATCAACAGATGCAGGGAAAAGGCAGTGGGCGCGGGGAGGAGGACGGGGACGACGGGGACGAGCTCGGGGGGGGGGGGGGGTTCAGTGACGGAAAGGACGGCGGCGGTGGTGGCGCACGTCGACGACGAGGCGGTTGCGGCCCGGTGACGGGGGGAACGACGAAGAGGAGATGAGGACGAGGCGGTCCAGCGGGGGGGGGGGGGGGCACCTGGGTGGGCGCCGGCGTCCGGGCGCGGGGCGGCGCAGTCGCCGGGGTTCCGTGCCCCTCGATCTGGATCGGGGGAGGGGCAGAGGGGGCGAGGGGAGTGGGGGGGGTGAGTGGGAGTGGTTGCCCTAGGGTTTGGGCCGACAAGGGAGGAAATGGGGAGTGGGGTGGGCCGGCCTGCTGGCCCAGAGGCTAGTTAGGCCGAAGCCCAGCGGGGGGGGGGGGGACGGGAGGCTTCTTGTCTCTGCTTTTTTTAGTTATTCTTTTGTGTTTCATTTCTAGTTTCCTTCTATTTTTAGTTTTGTAAAATTTACCACTAGCACATAACTTAGTATTTGTAAATATACTACCGTCACATTAATCCTTAACCCAAAACAATTTAATATTTTATAAAATTCAATAGGCATTTATTTCCATGTATTTAATTGTTTTAACTACTATTTAATTACTTTATAGCCTTTATACTCTTTATCATAGTTTGGTTTCCTCACCACAATTACCAATGATTTTGTCCGACACATTTAGAACATTTTAGTTTTATTTTTGGAAAACTTTTGTTGTTTGCCTTAATTTCAAATTTGAATTTGAATCGGTTTTGAACTAACGTGAGATTAACAACAGTAACCATGGTGACATGGCATCATTAACGCAGGATTACTGTAGGTAATTATCCGGGCGTTACAATGGTGATGGGTTGGATGAGATTTATCATATAATCGAGTTAGTTTTGTTAGGGTTTGATCCCTAGTATCCATTATGTTTTGAGATTGATGTTGCTATGACTTTTCTATGCTTAATGCTTGTCACTAGGGCCCGAGTGCCATGATTTCAGATCTGAACCTATTATGTTTTCATGAATATATGTGAGTTCTTGATCCTATCTTGCAAGTCTATAGTCACCTATTATGTGTTATGATCCATTAATCCTAAAGTGACAATAATCGGGATACTTACCGGTGATGATCGTAGTTGGAGGAGTTCATGTATTCACTAAGTGTTAATGCTTTGTTTCGGTACTCTATTAAAAGGAGGCCTTAATATCCCTTAGTTTCCAATAGGACCCCACTGCCACGGGAGGGTAGGACAAAAGATGTCATGCAAGTTCTTTTCCATAAGCACGTATGACTATATTCGGGATACATGCCTACATTACATTGATGAACTGGAGCTAGTTCTGTGTCACCCCATGTTATAACCATTGCATGAGGAATCACATCTGACATAATTATCCATCACTGATCCAATGCCTACGAGCTTTTCATATATTGATCTTTGCTTAGTTACTTTTCCGTTTCCACTGTTACAATCACTACAAAACCAATACTGTTACTTTTGCCACCGTTACCGCTACTATCATATTACTTTGCTACTAAATACTTTGCTGCAGATATTAAGTCTTTCAGGTGCGGTTGAATTGACAACTCAACTGTTAATACTTGAGAATATTCTTTGACTCCCCTTGTGTCGAATCAATAAATTTGGGTTGAATACTCTACCCTTGAAAACTTTTGCGATCCCCTATACTTGTGGGTTATCAAGACTATTTTCTGGCGCCGTTGCCGGGGAGCATAGCTCTGTTCTTTGAGTCACTTGGGATTTATATCTGCTGATCACTATGAAGAACTTAAAATATCAAAAAACCAAGATTTTTCCCTCAACTACGAGGGGAGGTAAGGAACTGCCATCTAGGTCTGCACTTGATTCACCTTCTATTTTGATTAAACTTGCGACGCCTACACCTGCTATTCATTCTGATATGTCGCATGTTATTGATGATGCCACTTCTGCTTTGCATGATACTTATGATGAGACTACTTCTATGCTTGATAATACTGTGCCACTAGGTGAATTTATTGATGAAAAACTTGCTAGGGTTAGAGAGAATGTAATTATTGAAACTGATAATATTGATGAAAGTGATGATGAAGATTCTCCCCTAGATATGAATTGCCTGTTGTGCCTGAGGGTTATGTTATGGATGCAGAAACTGCTAGAGACTTTTTAGCTTTGCAGTGATAGATATGATCTTAAGAAATTATTAGCTAAGCTTAAAGAAAAATCTTTGAATGCTGGAATGAAATATGACCCTGCTTTTTCTACTTCACCTATCTGTATCTCCGATAAGGATTATGATTTCTCTGTCGACCCTGAGTTAATTACTTTGGTTGAATCTGATCCTTTTTATGGCTATGAATCTGAAACTGTTGTGGCACATCTTACTAAATTAAATGATATAGCCACCCTGTTCACTAATGATGAGAAAACTCTCTATTACTTTATCCTTAAGTTGTTTCCGTTCTCATTAAAGGGTGATGCTAAAACATGGTTTAATTCTCTTGATCCTGGTTGTGTGCGTAGTCCTTAGGATATGATTTATTACTTCTCTACTAAATATTTCCCTACTCATAAGAAACAAGCTGCCTTAAGGGAAATATATAATTTTGTGCAAATTGAAGAAGAGAGTCTCCCACAAGCTTGGGGAGGTTTCTCCAATTACTTAATGCTTTGCCTGACCATCCTCTCAAGAAAAATGAAATACTTGATATCTTCTATAATGGACTAACTGATGCTTCCAAAGACCACCTGGATAGTTGTGCTGGTTGTGTTTTCAGGGAAAGAACTGTTGATCAAATTGAATTGCTATTGAATAATATGTTGAGTAATGAAAATGATTGGACACTTCCTGAACCAACTCCTAAGCCAACTCCGAAGAAAACGGGTATTCTATTTCTCAGTCCTGAAGATATGTAAGAGGCAAAGAAATATATGAAAGAAAAAGGTATTAAAGCCGAAGATGTTAAGAATTTACCATCTATTGAAGAAATACACGGTCTTGATAACCCGACACAGGTAGTAAAGGTAAATTCTCTCTATAGATTTGATGAAGGTGATATTCCTTGTTATAAGTCTGCTAGCCAATGCTTAGATGAGTTTGATAATTTTATTGTTGAACAAGAAAACTTCAATGCTTATGTTGGCAGACAGTAGAAACACAATGCTTATATGATTGAACACTAGAGTGATTATATGTCTAGAGTTAAAGGTGAACTTAAACTTATTAGTAAACATGCTTGATAATCCCCAAGTGCAGGGAATCATCGTAGCTATTTCCAAAGGTGGAAGTGATAAGTATGGAGTGTCGAACCCACAAGGAGCTAAAGGTAAGATCAATATTCTCTCAAGCCCTATCTGCCACTGATACGACTCTACGTACACCAAACGTTTGCTTCCAACTAGCAACGAGAAATAAAACTACATTGTGGGTATGAAGTGGATAACTTTGCATGATATCGGAGAGCTAAAAAATAAAAGTAGGTGCTGTTATCATAAAGTTAGAATATATTACTAAATATTATAAATATCGAGTTTGGAATAATGGTGGATCGGTGTGCGTAATTGTCTTAGGCAATTGTTAACAAGACCGATAGTCGTCCTTGCAATTTCATATGAGGGAGAGGCATAAGCTAACATACTTTCTCTTCTTGGATCATATGCACTTATGATTGGAACTCTAGCAAGCATCCGCAACTACTAAAGATCATTATGATAAAACCCAACCATAGAATTAAAGCATCAAGTCCTCTTTATCCCTTACGCAACAACCCCCTTACTCGGGTTTGTGTTTCAGTCACTCACGCAACCCACTATAAGCGAATCATAAACGTATTGCAACACCCTACAACGGGGATCCCTCACGCTTGCGCAACACGAAGGGCACCATAGGACAGCACCAAAGTAAAACATACAACTCATACCAATCTAGATCATCAATCAACCCAAAGACAAGGGATATCTACTCAGAACATCATAGGATGGCAACACATCATTGGATCATAATATGTGGCATAAAGAACCATGTTCAAGTAGGGATTACAGCGGGGTGCGGGAGAGTGGACCGCGTAAAAGAGATGAGGATGGTGATGATGATGTTGATGAAGACGATCACCACGACGATGATTCCCCTCCCGATGGCACTCCGATACCACCGAGAGAGAGGAGGAGAGGTTCTCCCCCTTGTGCTTCCTCCTCCATGGCCTCCCCCATGGATGGGGAGACGTTCTCCCTCTGGTCCTTGGCCTTCATGACGATGATGCCCCCTCCGAGATCCTCCTCCATGCCCTCCGGTGATGATGGCCCCCTCCGGCAGGGTGCCAGAGAGGGCCTAGATTGGTTTTCGGTGGCTACGGAGGCTTCTGGCACCGGAACTCCCGATCTAGGTTATTTTCTAGAGGTTTCTGTGTTTATAGGAATTTTTGGCGTCGGTCTCACGTCAAGAAGGAGCCCGAGTCGTCCACGAGGTAGGCCCACGTGCCGAGGGGGGGGGGGCACCCCCGTGGACGGCCCGGGGCTCTTCTAGCCCAACTCTTTTACTCCGGGGTCTTCTTTTGGTCCATTCAAATCATCAAAAATTGGCACGTCAATTGGACTCCGTTTGGTATTCCTTTTCTACAAAACTCAAAAATAAGGAAAACCAGAAACTTACACTGGGCTCTAGGTTAATAGGTTAGCCCCAAAAATCATATAAAATAGCATATAAATGCATATAAAACATCCAAGGTCGATAATATAATAGCATGAATACTTCATAAATTATAGATACGTTGGAGACGTATCAACATCCCCAAGCTTAATTCCTGCTCATCCTTGAGTAGGTAAATGATAAAAGAAATAATTTATGAAGTGTGAATGCTATCAAGTGCATAAGTTTCATCAATGATAGTTCCAATCACTATTTCTAGCATCATTATGTATCATAACAGTAGCTCATCTTCATAAAACTTTTCATGCACGGGCGGTTGCGGCCATACCCGTGGCAAGGCTTGCCGGGGACAACTGGAAGCAAATACGTGACAACCAACGAAGACCACAAGCTAGGCTCCCAGCAAGATTCTTGCCGGGATGGTTTGCAAACGAAGCCCCGGCGAGGCCATCTCCCTCGAGGTTGAGAGCTCTGGCACCATTGACGATGACAAGACCATCTCCCTTGAGGTTGAGAGCTCTGACACAATCAACAACGTCGAGACCAAGATCCATGGGCATCTGCGTGGTGGCATGCAGATCTTTGTGAAGACTAAAAGGCGAAGTTCCTAGCAAGGTTCTTGCCGGGAACGTTTGCGAGGCCCCGGCAAGATTCTTGCCGGGGGCATCTACGAGGCCGCGGCGAGACTCGCACCCGGCAAAGATCCCACCGCCATGCCACCGCTCTAGCGCAGCGACTAGCCTGCCAGCCTGGCCCTGTGAGCCTCGTCATCCTGGATGCGTGACGAGATGGGGTGAGGCGGCGATGGAACTAGAAGGTTTTGTCGATCCAAAGGGAGCTAACAAAGTGTGCAAGCTCCAGCGATCCATTTATGGACTGGTGCAAGCCTCTCGGAGTTGGAATAAACGTTTTGATAGTGTGATCAAAGCATTTGGTTTTATACAGACTTTTGGAGAAGCCTGTATTTACAAGAAAGTGAGTGGGAGCTCTGTAGCATTTCTGATATTATATGTGGATGACATATTATTAATTGGAAATGATATAGAATTTCTGGATAGCATAAAGGGATACTTGAATAAGAGTTTTTCAATGAAAGACCTCGGTGAAGCTGCTTACATATTAGGCATTAAGATCTATAGAGATAGATCAAGACGCTTAATTGGACTTTCACAAACAACATACCTTGACAAAATTTTGAAGAAGTTCAAAATGGATCAAGCAAAGAAAGGATTCTTGCCTGTGTTACAAGGTGTGAAATTGAGTAAGACTCAATGCCCGACCACTTCAGAAGATAGAGAGAATATGAAAGATGTTCCCGATGCATCAGCAATAGGATCTATCATGTATGCAATGCTGTGTACCAGACCTGATGTGTGCCTTGCTATAAGTCTAGCAGGGAGGTACCAAAGTAATCCAGGAGTGGATCACTGGACAGCGGTCAAGAACATCCTGAAATACCTGAAAAGGACTAAGGATATGCTTCTCGTATATGGAGGTGACAAAGAGCTCGTCGTAAATGGTTACGTTGATGCAAGCTTTGACACTGGTCCGGACGATTCTAAATCGCAAACCGGTTACGTGTTTACATTAAATGGTGGAGCTGTCAGTTGGTGCAGTTCTAAACAAAGCGTCGTAGCGGGATCTACATGTGAAACAAAGTACATAGCTGCTTCGGAAGCGGCAAATGAAGGAGTCTGGATGAAGGAGTTCATATCCGATCTAGGTGTCATACCTAGTGCATCGGGTCCAATGAAAATATTTTGTGACAATACTGGTGCAATTGCCTTGGCAAAGGAATCCAGATTTCACAAGAGAACCAAGCACATCAACGCTTCAGTTCCATCCGGGATCTAGTCCAGGTGGGAGACATAGAGATTTGCAAGATACATACGGATCTGAATGTTGCAGACCCGTTGACTAAGCCTCTTCCACGAGCAAAACATGATCCCAAGGCTCCATGGGTGTTAGAATCATTACTGTATGATCTAGATTATTGACTCTAGTGCAAGTGGGAGACTGAAGGAAATATGCCCTAGAGGCAATAAAAAAGTTATTATTTATTTCCTTATATCATGATAAATGTTTATTATTCATGCTAGAAGTGTATTAACCGGAAACATAATACATGTGTGAATACATAGACAAACTTAGTGTCACTAGTATGCCTCTACTTGACTAGCTCGTTAATCAAAGATGGTTATGTTTCCTGACCATGAACAAAGTGTTGTTATTTGATTAACGAGGTCACATCATTAGTTGAATGATCTGATTGACATGACCCATTCCATTAGCTTAGCACCCGATCGTTTAGTATGTTGCTATTGCTTTCTTCATGACTTATACATGTTCCTATGACTATGAGATTATGCAACTCCCGTTTGCCGGAGGAACACTTTGGGTGCTACCAAACGTCACAACGTAACTGGGTGATTATAAAGGAGTACTGCAGGTGTCTCCAAAGGTAGATGTTGGGTTGGCGTATTTCGAGATTAGGATTTGTCACTCCGATTGTCGGAGAGGTATCTCTGGGCCCTCTCGGTAATGCACATCACATAAGCCTTGCAAGCATTGCAACTAATGAGTTAGTTGCGGGATGATGTATTACGGAACGAGTAAAGAGACTTGCCGGTAACGAGGTTGAACTAGGTATTGGATACCGACGATCGAATCTCGGACAAGTAACATACCGATGACAAAGGGAACAACGTATGTTGTTATGCGGTCTGACCGATAAAGATCTTCGTAGAATATGTAGGAGCCAATATGGGCATCTAGGTCCCGCTATTGGTTATTGATCGGAGACATGTCTCGGTCATGTCTACATTGTTCTCGAACCCGTAGGGTCCGCACGCTTAAGGTTACGATGACAGTTATATTATGAGTTTATGCATTTTGATGTACCGAAGGTTGTTCGGAGTCCCGGATGTGATCACGGACATGACGAGGAGTCTCGAAATGGTCGAGACATAAAGATTGATATATTGGAAGCCTATGTTTGGATATCGGAAGTGTTCCGGGTGAAATCGGGATTTTACCGGAGTATCGGGAGGTTACCGGAACCCCCCGGGAACCATATGGGCCTAGATGGGCTTTAGTGGAAAGGAGAAAGGGGCAGCCCAAGGTGGCCGCGCGCCTCCCCCCTCCCCCTAGTCCTATTAGGACTAGGAGAGGTGGCCGGCCCCCCTTCTCTCTCTTTCCCCCTCGGGGAATCCTAGTCCAACTAGGATTGGGGGGGAGTCCTACTCCCGGAAGGAGAAGGACTCCTCCTGCGCCCTCCTCCTGGCCGGGCCCCCCTCCCCCTTGGCTCCGTTATATACTGAGGCAGAGGCACCCCAGAAACACAGAAGTTGATCCACGTGATCTATTCCTTAGCCGTGTGCGGTGCCCCCAGCCACCATATTCCTCGATAATACTGTAGCGGAGTTTAGGCGAAGCCCTGCTGCTGTAGTGCATCAAGATCGTCACCACGCCGTCGTGCTGACGGAACTCTTCCCCGACACTTTGCTGGATCGGAGTCCGGGGATCGTCATCGAGCTGAACATGTGCTCGAACTCGGAGGTGCCGTAGTTTCGGTACTTGATCGGTTGGATCGTGAAGACGTACGACTACTTCCTCTACGTTGCGTCAACGCTTCCGCAGTCGGTCTGCATGGGTACGTAGACAACACTCTCCCCTCTCGTTGCTATGCATCACATGATCTTGCGTGTGCGTAGGAATTTTTTTGAAATTACTACGAAACCCAACACCGGTTCGTGCCACGAACCGGTACTAAAGTGAGTGGTGGTAGGATGTTGTTACTCCGGGGCAGCTCCAGCACCTTTAGTACCGGGTCGTATCACAAACCGGTACTAAAGGTCGTCCTACATACACCCTTCGTCCACCCGAGCTCGCTCTGATCTTCCCCTTTCCCCTCTCCTCTATGTTCTTTCCCTCTTCCTCTCAATCTCATCACACATTTGCCCAAAATTTGTCAAGATTTGAAGGCCCGCATCCATTCAAATGATCACAAAGGTTAGCAACTTTGTCCTTTCATCTCTCATTGCTAGATTAGCTCTTGCAATGCTTTATATAGTGATTGATTTTTGAGTTTAGTAATTTGGGAGGAATTATATATATATGTGCTAGTATTTGATTTATATGCAATTTGAGGTCAAAAATAACACTTAGTTTGCATATGTAGGTGTGGTTTACTTAGTGCCTTCTAAATCTCCGTCGTAACCACCGTCGATCGCCCGCAACGTCCCGTCGCCGGCACCACCTTGTGGTGAGCCTCTTGTTCATGAATGTTTTATATAAAAAATTGATGTTTGTGTGATTTGGATATATAGTTACTCGTATAATTATCTTACCCATACATTGTTTGTTATACGTAGTGCCATGGTTTTGATATCCGTCCCCGTCGGCCCTCGTCCGGGTTATGATTCAGATGTGGTATATTCTCTTTTAAAACTATTTGTTGCATTTCGTGTTTATGACAAATTATGCCCATCAAGTTGACATAGATATTTTTATGTAGGAGGTAGTTGAACCGGAAATTCCAACCGACCCTATTGTCGAGAGGTTAAATTTAGTTGAAAGAGAAAACAAGGATTTGAAGGAAAAATTTAAAAGAATTGAGGGGGAGAAGATGGAATTGGAGTTGCATGTTGCCGATGTCGTCGATGATCACAAGATTAAGATGGAGAAAATGCGCTTGAAGATTAGAAAGATTAGAAAATATGCCATTCATAGTGAGGCTTGGTATCATTATGCTGTTGGATCAATTGTTACCTTAGTTGCGATCTTGATCGCATTTGTTGTGCATTTAAATTCTGTAGCTAGAGAGTTATTTGTTTGTTGCATTTAAGTGTTGTATGAACTTTATGTATGAACCTGTATTAATTTCGTCTTTTTCGGTGTTGTGTAATGAAGATGAGCCTACAATGGATGTACGATGACCGATGCTCTCCTGAGTTCATTAGTGGCATGCAAACTTTTCTGCTTGCGGCTGAGGCAAACAAACGGGCGGATGGTTTTATGCCTTGTCCATGTGCTGGTTGTAAGAATGATCTAAATTACTCTAAGTCAAGAACCATTCACGTCCACCTATTTAAGTCCGGTTTCGTGCCCACTATAATGTTTGGACCAAGCACGGAGAAAGAGGGGTTATGATGGAAGACAATGAAGAAGAAGAGGACGACGACAACTATCCTGGCCATGGGTTTCCTGAATACGATGATACAACAATGGGGGAAGAAGCTGAGCTGGTAATGCGGGAAGAAGCTGAGCCGGCAATGCGGGAAGAAGCTGAAGAAGAGGCATCAGATGAGCCCGTTGATGATCAAGGCCGGGCCATTGCCGATGCAAAGAGAAACTACGCAAGTGATTTGGAGAAGAAGTTGCAGCGCATGTTAGAGGATCACAAAAAATTGTTGTACCCGAATTGCGTAGGTGACAAGAAAAAGCTGGGCACCACACTTGAATTGTTGCAATGGAAGGCAGAGAATGGTGTATCTGACAAGGGATTTGGAAAGTTGCTGGTAATGATAAAGAATATGCTTCCAAAGGACAACGAATTGCCCGAGAGTATGTTGATACGTCCATTTTGCATCATGCTTTTATATCGATATTTATTGCATTATGGGCTGTTATTTCACATTATGTCACAATACTTATGGCTATTCTCTCTTATTTTACAAGGTTTACATAAAGAGGGAGAATGCCGGCAGCTGGAATTCTGGGCTGGAAAATGAGCAAATATTAGAGACCTATTCTGCACAACTCCAAAAGTCCCGAAACTCCACGGAATACCTTATAATAAATAATGAAAAATCCTCGCCAAAGATGAAGACCAGGGGGCCCACACCCTTTCCACGAGGGTGGGGGGCGCGCCCCCCTACCTCGTGGCCCCCCTGGTGGCTCTCCGATGACCATCTTCTGCTATATGAAGTCTTTCGTCGAGAAAAAAAAGAAGCAAACTTTCGGGACGAAACTCCGCCTCCACGAGGCGGAACCTTGGCGGATCCAATCTAGGGCTCCGGCAGAGCTGTTCTGCTGGGGAAACTTCCCTCCCGGAGGGGGAAATCATCGCCATCGTCATCACCAACGCTCCCCTCATCGGGAGAGGGCAATCTCCATCAACATCTTCATCAGCACCATCTCATCTCAAAACCCTAGTTCATCTCTTGTATCCAATTCTTGTCTCCAAGTCCGGGATTGGTGCTAGTAGGTTGCTAGTAGCGTCAATTACTCCTTGTAGTTGATGCTAGTTGGTTTAATTGGTGGAAGACCATATGTTCAAATCCTTTATGCATATTATTACCCCTCTGATTATGAACATGAATATGAAATGTGAGTAGTTACGTTTGTTCCTGAGGACAGGGGAGAAGTCTTGCTATTAGTAGTCATGTGAATTTGGTATTCGTTCAATATTTTGATGAGATGTATGTTGTCTAGCCTCTAGTGGTGTTATGTGAACGTCGACTACATAACACTTCACCATTATTTGGGCCTAGAGGAAGGCATTGGGAAGTAATAAGTAGATGATGGGTTGCTAGAGTGACAGAAGCTTAAACCCTAGTTTATACGTTGCTTCATAAGGGGCTGATTTGGATCCATATGTTTCATGCTATGATTAGGTTTACCTTAATACTTTTGTTGTAGTTGCGGAGGCTTGCAATAGAGGTTAATCATAAATGGGATGCTTGTTCAAGTAAGAACAACACCCAAGCACCGGTCCACCCACATGTCAAATTATCAAAGTACCGAACGCGAATCATATGAACGTGATGAAAACTAGCTTGACGATATTCCCATTTGTCCTCGGGAGCGCTTTTCCTTATATAAGAGTTTGTCCAGGCTTGTCCTTTGCTACAAAAAGGATTGGGCCACCTTGCTGCACTTTATTTACTTTTGTTACTTGTTGCTCGTTACAAATTATCTCATCACAAAAATATCTGTTATCACTTATTTCAGTACTTGCAGAGAATACCTTGCTGAAAACTACTTGTCATTTCCTTCTGCTCCTCGTTGGGTTCAACACTCTTACCACTACAGGAACCAGCTACTTTGCCGTCTGCCACGGCAGACGGCAAAGGCATGGATGGCTGACGGCAAAGGTCTTTGCCGTCCACCGCAGACGGCAAAAGGTGACGGCAAAGTAAGGTTCGGCAAAGAGGTACTTTGCCGTCTGCTTCGGGTGGCTGACGGCAAAGGAGCCTTTGCCATCAGCAGTGGACGGCAAAGAGTGCAGACGGCAATAAATGCGCTGTTACTCCGTTAGGTGGTTAACGGCAGGCCTTTGCCGTCCGCCGCTGACGGCAAACTTCGGAAGGCCTTTGCCGTCCGCCGAGTGATGTCAGCCGACGTCACTACACGGCAGGCCTTTGCCGTCCGCCACTATAGGCAAAGTTTTTAATCTTTGCCGTCCGCCGCCGACGGCAAAGCCTTTGCCGTCAGCCACTGTAGGCAAACTGACCAAATTGGTCAGCCTCCCAGGAAGCACATTTGCGTGCCACGTGGCCTCTTTGCCGTCAGCAGCGGACGGCAAAGAGCCCTTTGCCGTCGGTGGCAGACGGCAAAGAGCCTGCATATTGTCTCTTTTTTTTTCTGTTTTTCTTAATCCAACAATTTTCATGGCAAATATATATGACATACATACATATATTTAACAGCAAACATATCACATATCTAGCACATAATTCCATATACATATGACATAGCAAAGTTTCATCAACATAGCAAGTTCCATCAAGTTCCATCCATACACATTGTTCCATATACATATTACATAGCAAAGTTTCATCAACATAGCAAGTTCTATCATAGCAAGCTAGATACAATGCAAAGTTTTAGCAAAGAAAAAGCAAGCACTCCATCATAGCAAGCTAGCTTCCATGAAGTGAGTGAAATCTACAAAATGGTAAATAAGAAAGTTAGAAATAGGTGAATAGAACAAGAAGAAGACTAGAACAAGAAGTATATGTCATTTATGAGCTAACTTAGGTGGAATGGATCATTTATGAGCTAACTTAGGTGGAATGGATCATTTATGAGCTAACTAAGTTGAAATGGGTTGTTTATGAGCTAACTTAGTTGAAATGGATCATTTATGAGCTAACTTAGTTGAAATGGGACGTTTATGAGCTAACTAAGGTGAAGGGCATCGTTTTTTTAGCTAACTAAGGTGAAATGGATCGTTTTTGAGCTAACTAAGGTGAAATGGATCGTTTTTGAGCTAACTAAGGTGAAATGGATCGTTTTTGAGCTAACTTAGTTGAAATGGGTCGTTTATGAGCTAACAAAGGTGAAATGCCACGTTTTTTAGCTAACTAAGGTGAAATGGATCGTTTTTGAGGTAACTTAGGTGAAATGGATCATTTAAGAGCTAATTTAGGTGAAATGGATCGTTTTTAGCTAACTTAGGTGAAATGGATCGTTTAGGAGCTACTCTAGGTAAATTGGGTCATTTTAGAGCTAACTTGGATAAACTGGATCATTTATAAGCTAACCTATGTAAGATGGGTCATTTTGGAGCTAACCTAGGTGAAATGGGTCATTTTGGAGCTAACCTAGGTGAAATGGGTCATTTTAAAGCTAATGTAGGTAAAATTGATCATTTAGGAGCTAATCTACGTAAAATGGGTCATTTTAGAGCTAACTTGGATAAATTGGATCACTTATAAGCTAATTAAGGTAAAATGAGTCATTTTAGAGCTAACTTAGGTAAAATGGATCGTTTATGAGCTAACTAAGTTAATTATGCAATTTTTGACATAAGTAAGCTAAGTACATATCGTTTTAGAGCTAACTTAGGTAAAATGGATGGTTTAGGAGCTAATCTACGTAAAATGGGTCATTTTAGAGCTAACTTGGATAAAATGGATCACTTGTAAGCTAACTAAGGTAAAATGAGTCATTTTAGAGCTAACTTAGGTAGAATGGATGGTTTATGAGGTCAGTAAGCTTATTAAGTCATTTTGGAGGAAAAGAAGCTAACTCTAGGTCATTATGGTAAGCATATTGGAGGAAATAAAGCTAAGTCTAGGTCTTTATGCATTTGTTAAGCAAAACACTAGAGAAACTTACCGTGATCACGGAGATGTAGGAGCGGGCTGGCTCGCGCCGGTAGCTGGAGAAGGAGCGGGCTGGCTCGCGCCGGTAGCTGGAGAAGGATCGTGCGATGCATTTCTGGAGTTAAGCTGCACCAAAGATCATTTCCAATGTCTCATTAGCATTATGACACTCAAATGTTAAGACTAGCAAGTAATGTCCATTCAAATTAAACTCACCGTGCTCCCAGGAGCAATCACTGGCATCGGCGGAGCGGTCTGACCGGACTTCTCGCACACAGACTGCACATTTGGTTTTCACAATAGAGTCATACTAGTTAGTAATGAGACTCAAATGTTAAGACTAGCAAGTAATCTGCAGAAGAAACTTACCACGAGGAGCTCGTACATGGCCCTTGCCTGCATGTCATTCCGTGCCCTCTCCTCCTCCAACATCTTTGTCGTCCTCTCCTCCAACTCCTGCTGCCTCTCCACCGCCTCCGCCAGAAGTTTCTCCATTCTATCTCTCTCACTCTGTATAGCAGCCTGCAACACCACTCACATGACCATTTGTAATCATTGATGGAAGCGCACAAAATGTAATGGAGAAAGATAGCTGAGTACGTATAACTAACCTTGAATGCGATTTGGACTGGCCGTTCACGAGGCCTTATCTCAGGAGCAGAGCTCGACTGGCGCGCCTTGATCTCCGGGAGAGTGCTAGGACAACGGATAAGTCCATCTCCCATGGCTATGGAGCCATGGGACCTCCCGCCACCAGATATCATCAGCAGCTCTGTATCAATGGGACCCTGGCTCGGGTTAAAGTCCTCCCCTTTCCTCGCCTTCCCCTGATCTCTATATTGCACGAGCTTGTCGTGGGCGGAGATGTTGGTGAAGTTCTTTGGATCATCGAGGTCAGACGCAGAGAATGCCTTGACTTTCTTGTAAGGGTCAGTGTGGGCCATGGCATACAGGTCGTACACCTCTGGCACCTTATCCGCCTTATTGTAGCGTGCCTGAAAGAGAGAAACAAAGTAAATTAGTAATTAAAGGGCTAAAGCTAGCATGATGAATGAATTGCATGAATCATGAAGCAAACCACATACCCAGTTCCGCCCGTACTGAAATAAGTTGGAGCTGCCTTGGTGGTGTGGCACACCTTCCATTTGGGCACGTTTGTCCTTGGCATCTTTGTGGGTGGCCAGCCATTCTTCTGAGCACCACGCATTGACCAACACCTCCCAACAATCCATCCGATCCGCACACCATCTCGGAGGGGCCTAAGTTAGCAAATAGAAACTTGAGCGCTACGACTATGAATTACTAAATGAAGGAAGTAAGTACAAGGCCTTAAGAATTACCTTCATGTACTTCTCCTTACTCAAGAACTTATCGCGGCACTCCTGCATGGGCTTCTTGATACCACGCCCGGCGTAGTAGTCTTGAACAGCCTGCACCCGAACCTCATGCCGTAAGTTCTGAAGTAGGCGCTTGCACTCCTTGTGGATAACATGATCCGCCTCCTCCTCGTATCCCTCCTCACACCTGTAGAATGTCTGTAATCAAATGAGACAATATTGATTAGTACAATTAATAACTAGCTAGTTGAAGATTTTTAATTGTGTAAAGGAGCAATTACCCATAACTTTCTGATCACGACGTCTGCCCTCGTCTTTCACAAGACACCGTCGATAATCTCACCCGGCGGGGCCGGGGCAGCCAAGTAGTGCTCCCAAGTCAATCCAACCTCTGGAAGCCGACCCTCACCAGGCAACGTGACAAACCCCGGGAAGTTTTGCCGAACCAGAACTCCAAGGACGGAGTTGGGCCGGCGGACACTTTCATGGTGGTCCCAACCCCTGCAGCATGACAAGGCCAACACATCAGTTATTTGAAGAAACGTGAATGCAGAAGGTACAAAAAGATTAAATGCACTTACCTCTCCCCATCAGGGAAAATCAACCACCTGTGCTCGCGGGTCGCCGGCACGGACGGGAGCCGTGTAGCACCACGCTGGTAGACGTTGCCCCCCTCCTCCCCCTCCTCATCAGTCGGCTCCCCGCCATCATCAGCATGGCCACTCGGCTCCCCGCCATCATCAGCGTGGCTACTCGGCTCCTCAGGCTGACCCGACCAGGTACCCCATCCAGACGTGTGCTCCTCCGGGGTCTCGTGGGCCCAAGTCTCGTGGGTCGAAGGCCCGTCGACCCGAGGCTCGTGGGCCGAAGACCCGTGGACCGGAGGCTCGTGGACCGGAGTCCGTGCAGCCTCCTCCTCAGACGAGTCCACCCTAGCAGTCACGTGCTCGGGTGAAACAGCTGGGGGCGGCGGCGAGGAAGGCGCCGTAAGAGTCACCCTACCTCCTCTCCCGCGACCACGTGCTCCACCTCCTCTCTTCTTCTTACCTCGTCCCCTGCTGGGCACCGCGGTCGACGAAGAAGGGCCCGGCGGTGTCGCCATACTGTCCAGCAACGCTCGGCGGAGAGGTGCGTGTGGAATGGAAGACCTCGCACCACGCGCCAACGAAGAAGGGGCCTCGGCGCGCTCCCGACCAGCGCCCACCATCTTTCAACACCTGCCATGACAAAGAATAAACGAAATTAGTACAACATTAAAAAAGTACCGACATGAATAATAATATGTATATCACTTAAGTGTATCATCATCAAGTACAACATAAAAAAATTGAATACCTGACACTACTAATAATCTCGATCAGTATCATCAATAAATGCATAATCATCATCATCACTATAATCAATGATGGGCTCATAGGGTTCATTGGCATCAACATGTGCAAGGCCACCTTGACGTAATCGGTCAAGCATTGACAGGTCATCCGCAGTAGTAGCCTCTTCTTGTTCCGGCTCTTCTTGTTCCTCCTCTGGGGTGATGTCGGATTCATTGTCGCTGTCTACTTCAATGTTTTGGGGTGAAGTATAGCGGTTCTTGAAACGCTTTTTGGAAAGACGTGTCTCTTAGAAGAATTCTCCTTCATATGTGTCTGGGTTAATGTGAGGTTCATAATCCTCTTCCTTTGGGGGAGAAAGTCTAGCACGTGGCAGCACTTCATAAACGACATCCCAACCTTTCAGATTTGGATTAGTTTGGCAGGCCCACGGTAGATAGAATACTTGGGTCGCCTGTTGAGCCGTAATATAGACATCAAGAACATCTAAATGGGTGCTTTGGTTGATTTCAACTAGCCCTATATGTTCATGAGTCCTTCTAGTCTCCTTCGGCTGAAACCAATAACATTTGAAGACTACGACATTCGGTGGGTTTTCACCATAGAACAGAAGTTCATAAATTGCATCAACACTCCCATAATACTCGGTACCTCCTTCGCCGATAGAAGATACACAAAAATTTGTAGACTTTCGGTCGGCCATAGATAGCTCTTTGCCATAGGTACGAAAGCGATACCCGTTGATGTCGTACTTGTCAAATGAACGGACCTTATAGTCAAAACCATTAGCGACTTGTCTCAATTCGGCGTCCATAGACTCTGAATTAGCCTACAAGTTTAATATGAAAGTATTGTTGCATTATGCACAAATTAGCGAATGAAATGAAATTCTCTAATAGAAATTACCGTTTGTTTGAACCAAGAGATGAAACCGGGATAGCCGCCTCCTTGCTTTGCGAGAAGCTCATACTCTTCGACGGAATCCTTTTGGATCTCCGCTCCATACGAGAATATGGCGACGTATCGACTGTATGACATATCCAGGAATAAGAGCAGTTCAAAGGAAATAGAAGTTGCGAAACAATGTACCAAGAACTTACTCGATGTACGGCCGCACTTCTATCAGGTTGTTGAAGATATACAACGAAATGGTCCACCATTCTTCATTATCCAAAGATACTGGATGTGAAACACTAGCTGGTGCGAGATTCCCTTTGAATAGGCTGAGGTTGGATCCACCCTTTTTAGGCTCGTCAGCATTGTACCGAGGCTTCGGATTATGCAAATGACGATTTTTGGCTTCATAGTGCGCTGTTACGAAGTTTGCCGCCTCCTCTGTGATGAATGCCTCAGCCATCGATGCTTCAATTCTACGTTTATTTTTACATTTTTCTCGAAGCGTCTTCTGCATCCTCTCAATTGGGTAGCACCAACGATTTTGCATGGGCCCCCCAATCTTGCCTCGGTCAGGAGATGCAAAATCAAATGCTGCATTGGATTAAAGAAGCCCGGTGGAAAGATCTTCTCTAACTTGCAGATCAACTCCGGCGCCAACTCTTCCATTTCTTCTAGCATGCCAGGCGATAGTTCTTTCGCACAAAGAACACGGAAGAAATAGCTGAGTTCTGCCAATACTAGCCATTCATCCTCAGGGATGAAGCCACGCAACATCACCGGCATTACCTGCTCAATCCATATGTGCCAATCATGACTCTTGAGACCAAATATCTTTAGTTTATCAAGATTCGCTCCCCTCTTTAGATTCGCTGCATACCCATCGGGGAACATCAACTGCTGTTGCACCCACAAGAGAATTTCTCTCATAGCTGGCCTTCCAAGATTGAACCATGCCTTTGGCTTCGTCCAGTTCTGCTTTCCTTTTGGTTCTTTCATGTTTTGTAACGGCCTATCACATAGCGCCTCCAGATCGACTCTAGCCTTAGTATTATCCTTTGACTTCCCATCTATGCCGAACGATGTACCAAAAAGTGCCTCGGCGATATTCTTCTCAGTGTGCATCACGTTGATGTTGTGTGGGCAAAGGAGGTCTTTGAAGTAAGGCAGATCCCATAAGCATGTTTTGTGAGTCCACGCGTGCTTAGTATTATACCCCTTGAAGTACCCTGAACGTTGTGGATCTGGCTCGAGAGCGTTTAACTGATCCAGGGTCTGTTGGCCTGTCAATGCAGGTGGTGCAGAGTTTTTGACAACTCTACCCCTGATGAAGTTCTTCTTGTCTTTCCTGAACTTATGGCGAGGATCCAGGAACTGTCTATGCATGTCGAAGCAAGAAAACTTGCGACCGGCCTGAAGCCAACGAAACTCAAGAGCTCCCTTGCATGTGGGGCACGGGAACCTTCCATGCACACACCAGCCAACGAATAACGCATACGCCGGCAAGTCATGCGTCGAGTACATGTACCAGACACGCATTATGAAGTTTCGTTTGCTAAAGGCGTCGTATGTCTTGAACCCATTATCCCAGGCTTCTTGCAATTCGTCCTTAAGCGGCTGCATGTACACATTCATATTTTCCCCCGGATAGTTGGGTCCTGGAATTATCAACGTCAGGAAAATGTTCTTTCTTTGCATAATCTGTCCGGGGGGGGGGGGAGATTGAGTGGAAAGACAAATACGGGACAACAACTGTATTGGGCTGCCATCATACCAAACACATGGAACCCATCCATGCTGATGCCGACTCGAGGATGCCTCGGATCTGCCGCTTTGTCAGCATGTAATTCATCAAACTTTTTCCACGCAACACCATCCGATGTGTGCACCATCATCAGATTCCCATCTGCATCTAGTTCGGTTCTTTTGCCTGTTTTGTGCCATGTCATCTGTCTGGCTGTCTCTTTGACCATGAAAAGACGTTGAAGTCTTGGTACGATTGGCATATACCGAAGAACACTAACGGGGATTTTGGTCTGTGTCTTCTCACCCATACCGTTGTCTACCACAATATACCTGGAAGACTTGCAAATGGGACAATAGTTCAAGTCCGCATAGTCAAGCCTAAATAAGGCACATCCTTTCTCACAGGCATGTATCTTCTCATAGGGCATCTTCAGTGCACGGAGGATTTTGTCCGACTGGTACAGGTTTGCAGGCATTACATGGCCTTTGGGTAGAAAGCGTCCAAATACTGTCATAATTGCGTCATAGCATTCTCTGCCCAAGTTGAACTGAGCCTTCAGAGCCATTACTTGTGAGATGGCATCCAACTGACAAAGCTCAGTGTGCTCGTGGAGCGGACGTTTTGAAGACTCCAACATTTCATTGAAGGCCTTTGCAGATTCCTCCATCTCCTCGTCCGAATCCCGAGCATCATCATAGTCTTGCACCATGTTTTCCATCCCGGTACCATGCTCGTCGGTGCGACGACGATCCACCTCAGCTCGGTCACATTGGGCAGACTCACCATGAAATGTCCACACCGTATAATAGGGCGTAAAACCACTCTTCTGCAGGTGTTTGCCCATTTCAGCCTCTGTCTTCTTTTCCCAATTGCCGCACCGGAAACAGGGGCACCAGGTTTTCTTTTGGCCATTTGCAAATGCGGCTTTCACAAACCCCTTGGTTTTTGTGAACCATTCAGCGCTCCATTTGTTCTGACCAGTGTGACCGGTATACATCCACGCACGGTCACTCATCTTGACTTTCAGAGCTACTGGACACACAACAATTATATATGTAATTCACCATGTATATATTCATCAGTTGATCTACTTTGTCAATTTTATTACGTCCATGCAACCGACACTCTAATAGGTAATGATAGGTCCTAATCCCACCCGTGTATGTGTAGATTGGGTTCATTTTCCCATGCTATGCTCCGGATCCGACGCAAAATTTCGGCAGCACCTCCCCACTGTTCTCCTGATACACGTCTCTGCAATAAACAGAGAGGATGTGTACCCGGAGAACAACAGGGAAGGCACTGACGAAATTTATGCGTCGGATCCGGAGCAAAGCATATGGGAAAACGAACCCAATCTACACATACTCAGGCTGTCCATGGATAGCGTTGGACAATTCGAAAGAATCAAGGTTATAAATATGCAAATGCATGCATATTTATAACTATGACGCTTTCGAATGGGAGACACATATTGGTTACGCATACTGATGATTCAAGACACATATATAGCTAGCTATCAAGTTTCATCGGAATAGAGCAAATAATTAATGGGGGAGGAGGACATGTCATTTGTGCTCACCCGCGAATGAAGGGGCAGAGCTCGTCAGACGCACGGCGAGGTCGTCGAACACCAAACCTCGCAGCGATGAAACAAGTGCACATTTAAAACTACCCGGTTAACACAATTATATATGATGTTTTTCATAACAAAATCGAAGAATATATGACCTAACTAATAATTCACAAATATATGACCCCGTCGGCCTCTGGAAGGCCAAAGAACACCTTTTCGGGAGGTGTCGGGGGTCGGGGTGCCGTGTCGGGGTCGGGGTGCTGTTTCGGGGTCGGGGGGTCGGGGTGTCGTGTCGGGGTCGGGGTGTCGGGGTCAGGGGGTCGATTGTCGGGGTGTGGTGTCGGGGTCGGGGTGTCGGGGTGTGGTGTCGGGGTTGGGGGGTTAGGGGGTCAGGTGTCGGGGGGTCGGGGTCGGGGTCGGGTGTCGGGGTGTCGGGGTGTGGTGTCGGTGTCGGGGTGTGGTGTCGGGGGTCGGGGTCGAGGTGTCGGGCCGGGGTGTCGGGGTGGCGTGTCGAGGTCGGGGTGTCGGGGGTCGGGGTCGTGGTGTCGGGGGTCGGGGTCGGGGTGTCAGGCCGGGGTGTCGGGGTGGCGTGTCGGGGTCGGGGTGTCGGGGGTCAGGGGTCGGGGTCGGGTGTCGGGCCCAGGTGTCGGGGGTGGCGTGTCGCGGTCGGGGTGTCGGGGGTCGGGGGTCGGGGTCGGGCTGTCGTGCCGGGGTGTCGGGGTCTTCTTCTTCTTCTTCTTCTTCTTCTTCTTCTTCTTCTACTTCTTCTACTTCTTTTCTTCTTCTTTTTTCATCTTTTTTCTAACTTCTTTTCTTTTCTTCCTTTCTTCTTCTTCTACTTCTTTTCTTTTCTTCTTCTTCTACTTTTCTACTACTTCTAGTTCTTCTAAGTCTTTTCTAACACTAACACTAACACAATCTAGCACTAACAATTAAATAGCAAAAAATTGAAAAAACAGAAAGAAAAAAAGTAGTCCCTCACCGGAGCAATGGGACGGTCGGCGGGGGTGGTGACAGGGGGGGCGCTGGGCGGCGGGAGCAGTGGCGGGGGCGGCGCCGAGCGGCTGGGGTGGCGGGTGGGGGGCGGGGGCGACGCCGGGCGGCTGGGGCGGCGCCGGGCGGCGGGTGGGGGGGGGGGGGCGGGGGCAGGGCGGGGGCGGGGGCGGCGGTGGGTGCGGGGCGTCGGGGAGGAGAGATGGAGAGAACAGATCGAGTAACGGGCAGGGGGATGGGGCCGTTAGGTAGGCCCTTCTTTGCCGTCCGCCTATCTTTGCCGTCCGCCATTATCTCCCTTTGTCGTCCGCTAGCGGACGGCAAAGAGGTGGGGCATTAAGTTTTTTCTAAACGGGCGGGGGGGTGGGGGCCACCTCTCTCTTTGTCGTCAGCCAGCGGACAGCAAAGAGCCGGCTGATGGCAAAGGCCTGTTTTACCATCTGCCATTTCTTTGCCGTCCGCTTTTCGGTAGCTGATGGCAAAGAGCTTCTTTGCCGTCTGCTAGCCGACGGCAAAGAGTTGGCAGATGGCAAAGTAGCTGATTCCAGTAGTGTACTTATCGAAAGGACTACGATAGATCCCCTATACTTGTGGGTCATCAAGACTATTTCTAGCGCCGTTGCCGGGGAGTGAAGCGCCTTTGGTAGATGGAATTTGGTAAGGAAAAATTTATATAGTGTGCTGAAATTTACTGTTACTTATTATCATGGAAGGTAATCCTCTGAGGGGCTTGTTCGGGGTATCTTCACCCCAACCAGTAGAGCAAAGAGTTGCTCCTCAACCTACTGAACCTATTGAAAATGAATATGAAAATGAAATTCCTTATGAGTATCCTTCGGGTATGATAGAAAAACTGCTAGCTAATCCTTTTACAGGAGATGGAACAAAGCATCCTGATGAACACCTAAGATATGTGGATGAAGTTTGTGGATTATTTAAGCTTGCAGGTATACCCGATGATGTTGCTAAGAAGAAGGTCTTTCCTTTATCTTTGAAGGGAGACGCATTGACATGGTATAGGCTATGTGATGATACGAGATCATGGAACTATAGAAGATTGAAATTGGAATTTCATCAAAAGTATTACCCTATGCATCTTGTTCATCGTGACCGCAATTATATATATACTTTTTGGCCTCGCGAAGGAGAAAGCATCGCTCAAGCTTGGGGGAGGCTTAAATCAATGTTATATTCATGCCCTAATCATGAGCTTCCAAGAGAAACAATTCTTCAAAAAATTTATGCCCGGCTTTTTGAAAATAATCGCACCATGCTCGATACTTCTTATGCTAGCTCTTTTATGATGAAGACCATTGGATTTAGATGGGATTTATTGGATAGAATTAAACGCAACTCTAAAGATTGGGATCTCGACAAAGGTAAGGAGTCAGGTATGACACCTAAGTTTGATTGTGTTAAATCTTTTATGGATACCGATATTTTCCATAAGTTTAGCACTAAATATGGACTTGATTCTGAGATAGTAGCTTCTTTCTGTGAATCTTTTGTGACTTATGTTGATCTCCCTAAGGAGAAGTGGTTTAAATATCACCCTCCCATAGAAGTAAAAGTAGCTGCACCAATTAAAGTTGAAGAAAAGACTGTCACTTATAATGATCCTATTGTTCCTACTTGTTATGTTGAGAAACCACCTTTCCCTATTAGGATAAAGGATCATGCTAAAGCTTCAACTGTGGTTCGTAAAAGCAATATTAAAACATATACACCTCCTGAGCAAGTTAAAGTTGAACCTAATATTGCTATTGTTAAAGATCTCTTGTCTGATAATATTGATGGGCATGTTATTCAGTTCTGCGGTGAAACTGCTAGAATTGCTAAACCTTGTGTTAAAGATAAACATAGACCTGTGGTAGGCGTGCCTGTTATTTCTGTTAAAATAGGAGAACATTGTTATCATGGGTTATGTGATATGGGTGCTAGTGCTAGTGTTATACCTTATGACTTGTATAAAGAAATTAAGCATGAAATTGCACCTGCTGAGTTAGAAGATATTGATGTCACAATTAAACTTGCTAATAGAGATACTATTTCAGCAGTGGGAATTGTTAGAGATGTTGAAGTCTTGTGCGGGAAAACTAAATATCCTGCTGATTTTCTTGTTCTTAGTTCCCCACAAGATAGCTTTTGTCCCATTATATTTGGTAGACCCTTCTTGAACACTGTTAATGCTAAGATAGACTGCGAAAAGAATGTTGTTACTATTGTCTTGGATGATACGACTCATGAATTTAATTTCTCTAAATTTAGTAAACAACACCGTGAAGAAGAATTGCCTAGTAAGGATGAAATTATTGGTCTTGCTTCTATTGTCGTACCTCCTAGTGATCCTTTAGAACAATATTTGCTAGACCATGAGAATGATATGTTTATGAATGAAAGAAGGGAAATAGATGAAGTATTCTTTAAACAGGAACCTATTCCGAAACACAATTTGCCTGTTGAAATCCTAGGGGATCCCCCTGCACCTAAGGGTGATCCCGTGTTTGAGCTTAAACCGTTGCCTGATAATCTTAAATATGCTTATCTTGATGAAAAGAAGATATATCCTGTTATTATTAGTGCTAACCTTTCAGAGCATGAAGAAGAAAGGTTATTGAAAACTCTGAATAAGCACCGTGCTGTTATTGGATATACTCTTGATGATCTTAAGGGCATTAGTCCCACTCTATGTCAACATAAAATAAATTTGGAAGCAGATGCCAAACCAGTTCGCGATCCTCAATGACGTATGAATCCTAAAATGAAAGAAGTGGTAAGAAAAGAAATACTAAAGCTTCTGGAGGCAGGTATAATTTATCCCATTGCTGATAGTCAGTGAGTAAGTCCTGTTCATTGTGTCCCTAAGAAGGGAGGTATTACTGTTGTTCCTAACGATAAAGATGAATTGATTCCACAAAGAATTATTACAGGTTATAGGATGGTAATTGATTTCCACAAATTAAATAAGGCTACTAAGAAAGATCATTACCCCTTACCTTTTATCAATCAAATGTAGAAAGATTATGCAAGCATACACATTACTGCTTTCTAGATGGTTATTCTGGTTTCTCTCAAATACCCGTGTCGGCTAAAGATCAATCAAAGACTACTTTTACATGCCCTTTTGGTACTTTTGCTTATAGACGTATGCCTTTTGGTTTATGTAATGCACCTGCTACCTTTCCAAGATGCATGATGGCTATATTGTCTGACTTTTGTGAAAAGATTTGTGAGTTTTTCATGGACGACTTTTCCATCTATGGATCTTCTTTTGATGATTGCTTGAGCAATCTTGATCGAGTTTTGCAGAGATGTGAAGAAACTAATCTTGTATTGAATTGGGAAAAGTGCCACTTTATGGTTAATGAGGGTATTGTCTTGGGGCATAAAGTTTCTGAAAGAGGTATTGAAGTTGATAAAGCCAAGGTTGATGCTATTGAAAAGATGCCATGTCCCAAGGACATCAAAGGTATAAGAAGCTTCCTTGGTCACGCCGGATTTTATAGGAGGTCCATTAAGGACTTCTTAAAAATTTCTCGGCCTCGGACTAATTTATTACAAAAAGATATACCATTTTTCTTTGATGATGATTGTGTAGAAGCATTTGAAATACTTAAGAAAGCATTAGTCTCTGCACCTATTGTTCAGCCACCTGATTGGAATTTACCCTTTGAAATTACGTGTGATGCTAGCGATTATGCCGTAGGTGTTGTTCTAGGGCAAAGAGTTGATAAGAAATTAAATGTTATCCATTATGCTAGTAAGACTCTAGACAATGCTCAAAGAAATTATGCTAATACTGAAAAAGAACTTTTAGTAGTTGTATTTGCTTGTGATAAGTTCAGACCTTATATTGTTGATTCTAAAGTAACTATCCACATTGATCATGCTGCTATTAAATATCTTATGGAGAAGAAAGATGCTAAACCTCGACTTATTAGATGGGTTCTCTTGCTACAAGAATTTGATTTGCATATTGTTGATAGAAAAGGAGCTGAGAACCCCGTTGAAGACAACTTATCTAGGTTAGAGAATGTTCTTTATGACCCACTACTATTGATGATAGCTTTCCTGATGAACAATTAAATGTCATAAGTACTTCTCGTAGTACCCCTTGGTATGCTGATTATGCTAATTACATAGTTGCTAAATTTATACCACCTAGCTTCACATACCAACAAAAGAAAAAGTTCTTCTATGATTTGAGACATTACTTTTGGGATGACCCACATCTTTATAAAGAAGGAGTAGATGGTGTTATTAGACGTTGTGTACCTTAGCATGAATAGGAACAGATCCTACGCAAGTGCCACTCCGAAACTTATGGAGGACACCACGCGGGAGATAGAACTGCACATAAGGTATTGCAATCCGGTTTTTATTGGCCTACTCTCTTCAAGGATGCCCGTAAGTTTGTCCTATCTTGTGATGAATGTCAAAGAATTGGTAATATTAGTAGACGTCAAGAAATGCCTATGAATTATTCACTTGTTATTGAACCGTTTGATGTTTGGGGCTTTGATTATATAGGACCTTTTCCTGCCTCTAATGGATATACACATATTTTAGTTGCTGTTGATTACGTTACTAAGTGGGTAGAAGCTATTCCAACTAGTAGTGCTGATCATAACACTTCTGTTAAAATGCTTAAAGAAGTTATTTTTCCGAGGTTTGGAGTCCCTAGATATTTAATGACTGATGGTGGTTCACATTTTATTCTTGGTGCTTTCCGTAAAATGCTTGCTAAATATGACGTCAATCATAGAATTGCATCTCCGTATCACCCACAGTCTAGTGGTCAAGTAGAATTGAGTAATAGAGAACTCAAATTAATTTTGCAAAAGAGTGTCAATAGGTCTAGAAAGAATTGGTCCAAGAAACTTGATGATGCATTTCGGGCCTATAGAACTGCATATAAAAATCCTATGGGTATGTCTCCGTATAAAATGGTATATGGAAAAGCATGTCACTTACCTTTCGAACTAGAACATAAGGCATATTGGGCTATTAAAGAACTCAACTATGATTTCAAACTTGCAGGTGAAAAGAGGTTATTTGATATTAGCTCACTTGATGAATGGAGAACCCAAGCTTATGAAAATGCCAAGTTGTTTAAAGAAAAGGTTAAAAGATGGCATGACAAAAGGATACAAAAGCGTGAGTTTAATGTAGGTGATTATGTATTGCTATACAACTCTCGTTTAAGATTTTTTGTAGGTAAACTTCTCTCTAAATGGGAAGGCCCCTATGTTATCGAGGAGGTCTATCGTTCCGGTGCCATAAAAATCAACAACTTCGAAGGCACAAATCCGAAGGTGGTAAACGGTCAGAGAATTAAACATTATATCTCAGGTAATCCCATAAATATTGAAACTGTAACCCCAGAGGAATACATAAGGGACACTTTCCAGAACGTTTCAGACTCCGAAAAGGAATAGGTATGTGGTACGGTAAGTAAACCGACTCCAAAACAATTTTTAAGGCAATATTTCTCCGTTTTGGAATATTTAGAAAAATAGAAAATTAAGTAGCAGTCCGGGAAGGACACGAGGGCCCCACGAGGGTGGAGGGCGCGCCCTACCCCCTGGGCGCGCCCCCTACCTCGTGAGCTCCTCGTGTGCCTTCCGGACTCCGTTTTCTTGCACGATATGTATTTTGGTCGGTAAAAATTCACTATATATTCTCCCGAAGGTTTTGACTCCCGTATCACGCAAAAATCTCCTGTCTTTGTTTCGAGCTGTTTTCTGTCAGGGTTGTCAAGGCCAGGCACTATGTCGTCTCCCTCCTCCTCCAACCATGAGGGCAACGATGCTTGGCTAATGAAGATAGAGCTGAAGAGAGAAGAACCTATGGAGATCAACAAGGATGAAGGGATCAAGAAGGCCATGGAGGACCAAGTTCCAGCAACAAAAGACACCCTTCAACTGGATCATAATCTTCTTACCCCTACAGAAATCGAAGCTTTCAAGATGATTGAGTTGGCTCGTATACAAAATAAGTATCTCACACGTGAAAATATTTTGTTGAAGGAGCATATCATTGCACTCAAGGGCATTATCCGCAAGTTAGAAGACCTCCTACGCTCGATGTGCGACTATCCGTCATAAACAACTCCACCTTCTTCACCAACAAAGGAGACATAATAACCTGGGTATGGGCACTCCACTTGGCAACTGCCAAGCTTGGGGGAGTGCCCCGGTATCATATCACCATCACTTTTATCTTTACCGTTTTTCTTAGTTCGATCCTTGTGGTAATATTTTGATCTAGTAGAATAAAAGTTCTTAGTATGATCTAGTCGTGAGTTTTGCTTTATTATCCTTCTATGTAATCAAGTTCGTAAGCTATATAATAAAGATTAGTGTTGAGTCAAGGGCTTGATTTTCTTGCTATGATCTTGGGTGAATAAAAGAAAAGAGAAAAAGAATAAAAAGAAACAAAAGTTCATATTGATCTTATTGATAGTAATGACTTCACATAGAAAGAGTGTGATGATTAAAAGTTGTTGGGAGTTGGCAGCCATAGCTTTGGTCATCGTTGAAATTAATAGGAAGTAATAAGGAAAGAGAGGTTTCACATATAAATATACTATTATTGACATCTTTTATGATTGGGAGCACTCATCAAAATATGACATGCTAAAGAGTTGATGTTGGAGAAGGAAGACAACGTAATGGGTTATGTTTTCTTATATCTAAGATAAAGTATGTTTTCATGGATCATCCAACATGTTGAGCTTGCCTTTCCCCCTCATGCTAGCCAAATTCTCAGCACCAAGTAGAGATACTACTTGTGCTTCCAAATACCCTTAAACCAGTTTTGCCATGAGAGTCTACCATATCTACCTATGGATTGAATAAGATCCTTCAAGTAAGTTGTCATCGGTACAAAGCAATAAAAATTGCTCTAAATATGTATGATTAGTGTGGGAGAAATAAGCTTTATACGATCTTGTGATGTGGAAGTAATAAAAGCGACGGACTGCATAATAAAGGTTCATATCACAAGGGGCAATATAAAGTGACGCTCTTTCGCATTAAGATTTTGTGCATCCAACCATAAAAGCACATGGCAACCTCTGCTTCCGTCTGCGAAGGGCCTATCTTTTATTATTATCTTCTACCTTATGCAAATGTCATGGTGATCTTCACCTCTCCCTTTTTCATTTTATCCTTTGGCAAGCCCAGCATGTTGGAAAGAACCTGATATATATATCTAATTGGATGTAGGGGGCATGAGTTATTATTATTGACATTACCCTTGAGGTAAAAGGTTGTGGGGCGAAACTATAAGCCCCTATCTTTCTCTGTGTCCGATTAAAACTCCGTAACCACAAGTGTTGCGCGAGTGTTAGCAATTATGAAGGACTAGATGATAGTTGAGTATGTGGACTTGCTTTTTAGCTCTGACATAGACTCTTTCTGATGTTATGATAAATTGCAATTGCTTCAATGACTGAGGTTATAGTTTGTTGGTTCTCAATAAGGTTTCTGATTCATACTTTTGCATTGTGAATAGATCATCACTTGAACATAAGTAATCATATGACAATATCTATGTATGTTGCTGTTATGAGAATAATCATGATGCCCTCATGTCCGTATTTTATTTTTATCGACGCCTCTACCTCTAAACATGAGGACATATTTATTGTTATCGACTTTCGCTTGAGGACAAGCGAGGTCTAAGCTTGGGGGAGTTGATACGTCCATTTTGCATCATGCTTTTATATCGATATTTATTGCATTATGGGCTGTTATTTCACATTATGTCACAATACTTATGGCTATTCTCTCTTATTTTACAAGGTTTACATAAGGAGGGAGAATGCCGGCAGTTGGAATTCTGGGCTGGAAAAGGAGCAAATATTAGAGACCTATTCTGCACAACTCCAAAAGTCCTGAAACTCCACGGAATACCTTATAATAAATAATGAAAAATCCTCGCCAAAGATGAAGACCAGGGGGCCCACACCCTTTCCACGAGGGTGGGGGGCGCCCCCCCTAGGGTGCGCCCCCTACCTCGTGGGCCCCCTGGTGGCTCTTCGATGAACATCTTCTGCTATATGAAGTCTTTCGTCGAGAAAAAAAATAAGAAGCAACCTTTCGGGATGAAACTCCACCGCCACGAGGCGGAACCTTGGCGGATCCAATCTAGGGCTCCGGCAGAGCTGTTCTACCGGGGAAACTTCCCTCCCGGAGGGGGAAATCATCGCCATCGTCATCACCAACGCTCCCCTCATTGGGAGAGGGCAATCTCCATCAACATCTTCATCAGCACCATCTCATCTCAAAACCCTAGTTCATCTCTTGTATCCAATTCTTGTTTCCAAGTCCGGGATTGGTGCTAGTAGGTTGCTAGTAGTGTCAATTACTCCTTGTAGTTGATGCTAGTTGGTTTAATTGGTGGAAGATCATATGTTCAGATCCTTTATGCATATTATTACCCTTCTGATTATGAACATGAATATGCTTTGTGAGTAGTTACGTTTGTTCCTGAGGACAAGGGATAAGTCTTGCTATTAGTAGTCATTTGAATTTGGTATTCATTCGATATTTTGTCTAGCAGTTATGTATGTTAGCTATTAGTAGTCATGTGAATAAGGGATATTTTGTCTATTAGTAGCTATTTTGTCTTGCGAGTGTTAGCTGTTATGTATGTTGTCTAGCCTCTAGTGGTGTTATGTGAACGTCGACTACATAACACTTCACCATTATTTGGGCCTAGAGGAAGGCATTGGGAAGTAATAAGCAAGGTTGGAAAAAGCGCTAGGCGATAGGCGGGCGATGACTCTCTGCCTAGCGCCTAGCTTGCTTAGGCGTAGCCTAGGCGGGCCAAGGCGTTTTGTATGGTAGCAGGCTAGGAGGACAATTTTTTGGCTAGGCATAGCCTGAGGCATTTTCTACTACAGTAGGTTAGGACAATTGAATGATAATAAGATACTTCCTCCATCCCATGATATAAGATCTGAATATTTCACTCAACGGAAGTAGCAGTAACATAGGAACATCAAATATTCAAATATAGTTGAGGCAAACATCACACAAGACCCAATATGGCATATAGCATTATAAATTATGAGCTCAAGTTCACAAGTACTTTATTCCTAGAATCTTATTTGAAAGATTTCTCTCAAGTCACAATAGGGATAGTTCCACACAGACGCATAACTTGAGTTAATTTAGGATCAATAGGACGTGTCCACTGTCAATGGGACCTATCTTGTGTGGCTCAGCCCTTCCAATACAAGTTACTTAAGCATCTCCAACACGAGAAATATTCACGCCTTCTTTGAGCTCTAGCTCATGGGAAGTCTTCTCCCTCCTCTTCTTAGATGCCTCCTTAAGAGATTTCTTGCACCTATCTTTAGCTTCCTGCGAGCTTTTCTTGCATTTAGCCACAAAATTACCAACGTGAGCCACATGCTGCTTGTGACGATAAACACCTCCAATGATCACATGGTTACAAAACAAACACTTCACTTTGTCCTTGTTGTAAACATCGGATAGACTCCCATACTTCCATCCCACATCATCCGACTTTCTCTTACGGGCATTCTCTTCCAGCAACACTGTTGTTGTATTTGTCTCCAACATCCTACAAATGCTCAAATACACAGCAGCAATAGTTCAGTAATTCACATTGATAATGATAAAACGATATGGACCAGGTCTATCAAAGTGGAGACCACAAGTAGGCATAAATCTAGATAATAATCAAAGCAAAAAATGCAGTATAGTATGTCTGTACGGGTGTGCGCGTGTCCACATCCGAAAAACATACAGTATAAAATAAATCATTACCCACTTAATTAGGTATATGATTTTTACAGAGGAAGACAGAAACAAAGCAATATAAGTTATAATATCATAAATTCATAGTATATGCAGATCAAACATGAAATAAGTAGGAAGCTGCCTATCACCATGATCTTGCATGTGCGTAAGATTTTTTTTGAAATTACTACGTTCCCAACATATACTTGTGGGTTATCAGCAGCCACTCCGACGGTAGCTCCAGAGACGAGGAGGAACTGGCGATCTGTATCATGCTCGCGTGTCGATACGGGCCGCAACTCTGGGTCAGGTGCGACACCACCTGCCACCCGTCGCCTCAGCGCCGACGCCGGCGCCGACCCTTCCCGTCCCGCCCGTGGACCTCCGAGATCTGCCCGATCTGCTACTCCCGCCCGACGAGATATCCTCCACCTCCGACCACTATTCCGCGCGGGGAGCGCTGGGTTCTAGTGCCCGCGCTGCAGACGCCGCGGATGCGGACTCCGGAGTCGGAGGCATGTGCCGCCCGCTGCGAGCGGCAGAGGGCAAGGTAGATGGTGGGCGGGTCCGACGGGTTTGCGCAGTCCACTTGCCGCAGCCGGATGCCCAACGAGGAGGACCGTCTCTTCGAGTGGGCGTGCCGCCGGTCACTGACTGAGGCGGAGACGAAGGCCCGACGGCTCCGGAGGCTCAACGCCAAGCAACTCCGGCCTGGCATTGAGCACTATGAGCGTTAGGCTGCGGAAGCAGCGCGAGAGGCGGCGAGGGTGGCCAAGCTCAAGCGCAAGCAAGACTGCGCCGTCCGACACTTGCAAGGCTACATCGTCATCTCCGATTCCTCCTCCTTCGACGGTTTCGACATGGACCCACTTCTTGCCGCGGACTCCTATAGTTGCGCCGGCGATCGGAAGGGCAAAGGGCCGGCGAGGAAGTGATGAAGATTTGTCTTAATTTTAACTTTTTAGATGTAGTTTGAACTTGTCCGCCGTATTATGTGTATTATGTGAACTTTGGCTATTTTTTGATGATGCGACAATGATCTTTTGACGAACCGAATGTGCATTTGTATGTCCACTCATGATCTACGTAGTTTTTATCAACAGTGTATAGTTCAGTATGAATATGAAGGACGGAATATGAGATATGCGGGTGTGAAGGCGCGAATATAAGGAGTGTCTGGTCAATGTTCGCAGGCGTGTCCGGACGTATCCGCGGATGTATAGAGGACGGATTTGCCAAGTTCAGCTATAGATGCTCTATTGTTCGTGATAGCTGATCCATTGTTTATGTTATGGCCGTGCTAGCTCCACTGTCATAGCACACCACGGCCAAGCTGAAGCATCCGAAGCTAGCTAGCTAGCTCACGCGCGGCACACACACAGCACATCACACACTCTAGTACTGCATGCAATTTTTTTTTTTGAGAATTTCAGTCAACTGATCTATAGCTGGTCCTTACTTTCAATGATATTGCAATACCGTGGAAGCGCAAGATCGTTTAGCCGACTATCCACAATGAAACTAACATAGGTAGTAACATCATACATATCTAAATAAAATAGATGATATGACATGTAATAAATAAAGAAAGAGATGCATGTGGTAACATAGCTAGTTACTACTAGTATAAGTAACATCACATATATCAAGGTAAGATGAATCTATAGCCTAATATATGAAGTGTTGCATGTTACCACATATATGTTACTTCCCACTATAAAGATAGTAATATTAAATAGTAACATGGGCATATTACTACTCTATGTTACTATCCATTGTGGCTAGTCAGAGCATGGCCAACGCTCCAGCATGGACCGTTGCTCCGCGGGTCCATGTCGGAGGAGCAGCCACCGTGGAGAAGAAAAACTAAAAAGATGGGCGCTTGCAGAGCCGAATGAGCTCTTGTAGAAGAACCTGCTTCTTTGCTCGAAAAGTGCTTAGAGCAACTCTAACGCGGTGACCCAAACGGGAGGCCAGCCTATTTATCTCGACGTGGCCGAAAGTGACTAATTAAAAATAATTATACATCAATGGCCGGTCAAAGCCCACTTAAAAGACTAGAAAATTAAAAAAATCTAATAAACGCCCACATGCTGCCCTACATGACCGCCTTGCCCTTGCCCTTGCCATTGTCCTCCTCGCCGCCGGTGAGGTCAATGAAGACAAGGGAGGCCCGGCCTAATCGAACGCAGCGTGATAGGCTGCCAGGGCAGCCTCGTCCGGCGTCTGCTACATCGGCGGCGTAGCGGCGAGGCGGGCGCGCTCCTCCTCCTCCTTCTCAAGCCGCAGAGCCTCCTCGTTGCGACGCAACATCTTCTCATATCGCATCTGCCGCTCGCCGGCAGCCTCCTCCTCAACGAGCCAATGTGCCTTCCAACATTCAAGGTGGGCCGCCTCTTCTTCTGGCGTGGAGGCGAAGTAGCAGGGAGGCACGCTCACCCACTCACGGAGCTTGCCGGTCCACGAATAGGACTCCACCAACCAAGTGGGGGCGGCGGTGAGCGCTTGCACGTGGGCGTTGGCTCGCGCGCCGGCTCCGTCTCTGATGCGACACCGTTTTTGGAGAAGAGGGTGTTCAAGGGGAGGTCCGATCTTCACGGCGTAGGATCGATAAACGGATGGGGGTAACTAGCTGCAAGCAGCCGGAAAATGGAAAATATAAGAGATTATGACCCGACGAGGAGGAGGCTCACCGAAGCTTGCAATCCAAACATTCGAAGATCCACAACCCGCAATACTACCCCACACAACCACGCTCAAGTCGTGAGCACGGGATAGGTGCAATCCGCAAGGGAAACCACGAACTCTAACCCACACAACACGATCTAGTCGTGGAGCATGAATTAGGAGCAATTTCTCAAGGAATCACGAGAATAAGGGTATGAGGAGTCTATGTCTTTGGTCTTTGATAGAAATGGCAAAAGTCCCCAGCGAAGGGAAGAGCTAGCCTATTTATAATCGGGACAACACCCCTGATAGGTGTGAAAGAGAACTAACTTCGGGAACCAGCTTAGGTGTAAAAGTGAACCAGCTTTGTTTGACTAAATGGCTTCAAGACTTATGAGGTAGCTTCTGGAAAACTCTCGTTGGAGGTGGTTGGCAGTTCCCGACCAAACATTGTTCATTGGGGTCGAACAATGTTTCCTTCAGCAGAAAACTCGAGTTCTGAAAATCTTTCGCAAGTTGGGATATCCAAACTCGTGCAAAACATTGTTTCGTCAGAATCGAAACAATGTTTCTTTAGTAGACAACTCATTCTTCATTAATTCCTAACTTTGTTTCCTCGCCATAAAATATTGTTTCGCACGGACTGAAATGTGTTTGGCCTTCTTCGATATCACACCTGAGTTCAACCAACAACAAAGGAGGTGAAGGCATAACCATGTTTTCAAGGTCAAATGATAGACTTAAGTTAGCGTTCACATGATCATCTATTTGCATTGCGCGACTTCCTGTGACTGGACCGTTGATGGTTGGTGGTGTGGTGCCCATGGTTGGGATGTCCTCATCAGTCTCGGCCTTGGACTCGACAAGGGACGGCGCCGGCGACAGTGGCGACTTGAACAGGGGCGCCTGGACGGAGTCCCCCACCGCGGACAAAGCTAGGGCTTGCTCCAGCCATCCCAATGGGCGTCCCCCTCGATCCGACTCGCCTCCAGCGCGTGCTGTAGGGCCTCCTCGAGGGCGGCTTGGTACTCCGCCTCCGCCTCCTCTTTCTCTGGCTGTACCCGCAGGGGCGGCAGTGGAAAGTCGTGGTTGATGTGGACGCCGAGGCGGCGCTCCTCCTCGTGCTTTAGCGCAGGCCAACGCTCCCAGTTAGGGGAGTCTGGCGCATACTCACACATGGCGCGCTGCTCTGCCGTGAGGAGCTCTCGCCGCCGGCGAACCTCCTCAGCATGTGCCCGTGCGGACCGCGGCGCCGCCAGGGTGGGGATGCACTACGAATCCAGATGCCAGCCGTGCGGCAGGTTGACATCTAGATACGCACGGGCTGGCGGTACTGCCAGTGCCACCGCGCCTGGTGGACTGGGATGTACAACCGCTCCCGCTCCCGCAGTGGCGTGCCGCGTCTAGACGGTGGTGACGTAGCAGGCTGCCCGCGGGAAGAGCTCGCTCGCGCACTGGACTTCTTCCCTCCCTTCCTATTGAAGAATCCCATGACTAGCTGGATGCTTGCTGGCTAGGGTTTGCTACTGACTGGCTAGGGTTTCCTGGTCAGCGACGAGGGAGCAAAGACGGCCAGATGTGGGCGGGGGTTGTGGATGATGCCGGCCCCGCCGCACGCGTCCATTAAAAAAGGACGTGCACGCGACCCTTCTACACACTGCCAGGCGGGCCTGGTGTCGGTGCCAATTGGGAGGCCGACATGCGGGGCCGCGGCGAACACCGAGGGGAAGCGCGTCGCATCCGCGCCGACGCATTTCAGGCACAATTTTGAATTGGAAATGGACCAGCGCGGACGCAAAGGGGACGTTTTTTGGGAATGGGTCGGCGCGCTGGGCCAGCGTTTTTATCAGCGGCGATCCAAACGAATGTGGGCAGACAAAATGGGTCGTCCGGTTGAAGTTGCTCTTACAAAATTAGAAAAGAAGAAAATAATAAGAAAGAGAAATAAGTCGGCGCAGGAGCGCGCAGTGAAAAAGATGAGAAAAGTGCATGAGGAGAGAGAGAGGATATAAAGTTGATTATGTCGTGTGTGGGCCTAATGGGGCAGCTATGCATTGCGTCATTTGCTAGGCTAGACTAATAGAACGCCGGTGCATTGCTATGAGCCTGAAACGTGAGGCACTAGGAAGGTGATGCTTCCTTTGTAAAGCAAAGCAGCGTTGGTACGTTGGAAGACCGGACAAGCTGAGTGGTGGGGCCACAGGTCACCATGCAATGCAAGCGCAAGAGAGACTGAGAGAGATGCCTGTCTGCAATGCAAAAGGTTAAAGTGAGCAAAGACCCTCTCCCCAAGGCAACGACTGCACATTTTGGCAATATGGATGCATCTACGCCGGGTGGTGATGGGATGGAAAAACCAAAAGCTGCCCCGGACTTGGAACCCCAAAGAGAAAGCACCGTTCTGTGTACACTGCCTGTGGCGCTGACAGCTGTGTACGTCCTTGAAAGGTCATCAAACTTGGTGTCGGTGATCACTTTAGTCCCTGTAGTTCAAAATACCCAAACCACCACTGTCTGTTCTACGGTTTGGTTTGCTCTACGTATTCACTGACTTTTTTTTTGCGGGTGACGTTTTGGTGCTGGTTAAATGGATAGAGTGGCGTTGACTATTCGCCGTGCGCGCCCGTCAACTGTTTGTTTCTCTACGCAGCTGGTGCGCATGTTCGCCTTGTATCGTCTAGGCAACCACGATCAAAAGTTCAAGGAGACCTACAAGCCCGACGCGCCGACGCCGGGCGCGTCAGAGGGGCGGCCGGACGGCAACAAAGGGGCCAAGAAGGCGAAACACGTCGACGCGGCTACCACGCGGGTGCAGGAGTCCATCGAGCATTGCCCCGGCGACGCACAGGTCCGGGCCGTTCTACGTGAAGAGAAGACCGAGGCGCGGTGGTCGGCGTTGATGACGAGCAGCGCCGTCAAGCTCGACCTACTCCGGACCAACATCGCCGTGAAGAAGAGGGACGCCGACCTGGCTTTCCTGCTGAACGGGGCGGATATGCTTCAGAGCAACGACGAGGCGATCAAGGCGTGGTACTTGGCGGAGCGTGGTCTAATCCTGAACCAGCTGCCGTCGACGGCGCCGCCAACTCCCACGCCCACGCCGCCACCATGCCCGAGCGATGATGCCTCCACGACTCCCCGCAGTACATAAGCCACGCCGACACTGCTCAGCACAGAAGCCACGCCGACGCCGTCCAGCACAGAAGAAGCTCCGACCCCGCCAAGCCCGCGCACGCCGACTCCGCCGACGCCGGAGGCCGACCTCGTCGTCTGATGCGCTGCAGGCGTGCCCTTTCTTTTTGAACGCCGGACTTTTCATTCGATCGCCGAACTGTAGCCGTATGATCGCCGGATTTGTGGCGTCTATTTTATGAGCGGGAATGAACTACGTTTAAATTTGCCACAGGTTGGGGGGCGCCTGGAGGCGGCGTCTGAGCGTGGCTGGGAGTTAGGTCGTCCCAGGGGCCGATCTAGCGTCGATTCACCCTTAGGCCGGTCTTTTTCAGCATCCTGGGAGGCTGAACGGCCGGAGATGCTCCGATATACTGATTTGCATGCAACCAGCGCTACTCCACCTTGTCCCACGACGCCCATGCCTTGCATGCAGAGATGAAGCGCTGTACTCATGTGGTAAGGGAACAAGGAAAAGGAAGGAAGGACCCATCAACTAAGGCTGCGTATTCCAGGGCGTTGTAATCTATTGCATGCGCCAATCCATCTTTCTTCATATTGTGCATGCAACCACAGAGGCAAATTAGTCCAAAAAGTTACAACAGACTCTCTCCTCGGTACGTATCCGGGCTTGCACTTTCTACTGCCTCTGATTATTATATGCTTTCCCAAACTTTCTACTTTAGATCTTCCTGTAGCCCGACAGATTATTCCGATGCTGCTCTCAACCCGCCCGAACTTTTCTTCCTCTTTTCCGATGGTGGCCTGACAAGAGAGCAGAAATGCAAAGTTCACCTCCCAATCTCCCATGCATGTTGGACCCTGGATGCATGCCTGCCTGCTTTTGTGTTCGAAGATCCACCCCAACTACTGCTTGGGCTCCCACATATCTATAGCATAAATATGGCAGAAAGAGGGCATCCACATTCTACTCAAACTTCAGTCGGTCGTCCGCTCCCATATATATATCGGAGCTGAGAGAGTGGGGGTCCAAGCTGAGGGCGTTTCCTGCTCCTGCCATATATATGCATGGCGGAGCACCATGGCGCCGCCGTCTCCGTCGACCCCATGCCGGGCTTGATAGCTGAAAAGAATCGGCTGGAGAGACGCATCTTACAGTTTCCCCGCAGCCTCAGCCGCGACGGCCATGCCTCGACCATCGAAGCTCTGGGAGGGTTTCTTACCAGGTTCAGCGGCCAAGGAGAAATCCCTTGGCTCCGCATCTACGACTCCTACCCGGCCTGGCAACAGCAAAGTAAGTACTCTACTAGCTAGCTCTCTTCCCGCTCCGATTAATGCTACCTTGATCGACAGCGATCTAGGCCCGGGAATGCCTGCTTACTCAATGATAGTACATGCTTGATGCTTCCTAACTGAAAATTGGGATGCAGATGTCATTATCAGTATTTCACTCCCTAGCACTAACCGCAACATCAGCAGGTGAGCAGCATGCAACTAGCAAGCACGTACGCCGCAGTAAGCACAAACTAACAGCCAGCACACACGCACTCGGCAGCAAGCACACCCAGAATCAGCTCGCAGCAAGCCAGCAAGAGCGGGAGGACCAGAGACACCACCGGAAGAGAGCAGAGATTGGGAAGGGGCCGGGGGATACCGGCCTTGTTGGTGACGGCCAACAGGCGGTGGCCGCGGACACTCCAAGCGGCGGCGAGGCGAATCCAGATGCCCGCGACGGAATGCAGGCAGACCTAAATCCTCGATCCAACCTGCTGCACAACAAACTGCGAGAGAGAGAGAGAGTGCTGGCTGTTTAGGGTTACGGCCCCTTTTTTTTGCGGGAATAGGGTTACGACTTTGCGAGTGGTGGAGTGGGCTTCTCGTGTCTCCGGCGTGTCTTTTTTTTTTTTGAGGGGATGTCTCTGGCGTGTCGGCGCCGTCCCGGCGGCGTATGGGCATTTTTTTCCTTTTGTTTTAAATAAAAAATTCACAATACCCCAGGGATACGCATATCGCTGCCGTATCATGCGTATCGCCGTATCGCTGACGTGCAGGACGGGGCATATATATGGGAGCTTCGTAGCGCGCATATATATGCATGGTTTCACTTTCACGTTCACCCTTGGATCTGAAATGCATGCACACAGGATGGTTTGGACTTTGGGCTAATCATCATTCTCACTTGGGATAAGTATATTTTTCGTCCTCAAACTCTTCTGAGAGTTTAGAAATCATCCCTCGACTCTAATCCGGATAGTTTTCGTCCCTCAACTATCAAAACCGGATAGTTTTCGTCCCTCGTGCCGCTTCGGGCGGTTTTCGTCCGATGTGAACAGTAGATCGATGACTAGTAATTCGAAAAAATAGCAAAAAAAATCAAAAAATCTGAAAATTTGTGGGATCAAAGTTCCTCGGAGGCGTAAGGTGCGTGCAATTTTTCATACTGTTTGGACATTCCAGATGCTCATGACAAAGAAAACTTTAAATATGTACGTCGGTGGACAGTAAAATTGAAAAAAAAAGAAAAAAATCAAAAAAATATGAATTTTTTTGGCATCAAAGATGCTTAGGTGTGCAAGGTGCGTGCAAATTTTTGTGCTCAAATGACATAAGAGGAGCTCTAGTCAAAAAAACAAAATAGTGCACTTTTTCAAGTTTCTTTCCGAGCCAAAATCTTTTTTTTTTGCCACGAGCTTCCACAATGTCCAAACACTATGAAAACTTTTAGGCACCTTGAGCACCCCGAGCATCTTAGATGTCGACAATTTTCATATATTTTTTGATTTTTTTTCTATTTTTTTGGTTTTACTATTCACCAACGTACATATTTATGGTTTTTCCTTTGTCATGAGCTCCTGGAATGTCCAAACAGTATGAAAAATTGCATGCACCTTGCGCCCCCGAGGAACTTTGATCCCACAAAATTTCAGATTTTTTTTGATTTGTTTGCTATTTTTTAATTTACTGTTCATCGATTTATTGTTCACTTCGGACGAAAACTGCCTGAATCGGCACGAGGGACGAAAACTATCCGATTTTAATAGTTGAGGGACGAAAACTATCCAGATTAGAGTTGAGGGTCGATTTCTAAACTCTCGGAAGAGTTGGAGGACGAAAAGTATACTTATCCCTTCTCACTTCCGCCTCACGTATGTCTTGACAGGTGGCCTACTGAACCGGGAGTGGAGCAGAGCTGCTCTGCTGCAGAAAGCCATGGTGTTCTTCACGCTAATCACCGTTCAGGGTGACAATGGCGGCGCCATTAGCAGGAAAGCATTGGGAGGTGGTGCCAAATGGAAGAGCACGGGGGCATCCAAGATATGGAGCGAATTTGTTCTTGACAAACTCTACTTCAAAAGGGATGGCGAAACAACGCGTGGGTCCAGAGAGCAAGGATTCACTGCTTTCGAGTTTCACCTCCCGATGAACCACTCGGTACATACATACATACATACATACATACGTACACACGCAACTGCTTGCCCACACTTAACTGCTTCGAACTGCATGCATGCATATCATCATGGACGTACACCCTCATCCTGGTTGCTAGCTAGCTTTTTCGTTGGTGTAGAATATTGCATGCAAACTAGCTAGCTAGCTTTTTTTGTTGATAGATCTTGCAATCAAGGTATCAAGGTAGCTAGTGCTACCTTAGCTTTTTTTGTTGACTGATCAGCTTGGCTTGCCCGGCCACAACGAGTGCATGCATACACATGTACTGCCTGACTTGCTGTACATGCCTTCCCTTTTTGCTATAGTATCGCATGCTCAACAGTGCACTTCCTTGACTCATTTCCCAACACCAGCGGTAGCACCTGCTCATTAACTTTGGTCTCCATATGCCCTCAAAAGAACATTTTTGGTCTCCATATTAGGATCCGCATAAACATATAACCAAACCAACGATTTGAACCTTCCTACTTTCCGTGATGCGATCTTCGAAACAAAGACTGACATTGGACAAAGTTTAGCCTAATTTGATTTTTTTCCCAGAGAGTGATTTTCTCTTGAGGAAAGTGACAAAATTTGAATGTCGGTGTTTTTAGACACATTTTAGACATTTTTTAGGGATAGACACATTTGAATGTCGGTGGTGCTCTCGAACCTCCCTCATGGGCTGTTTCCTAACGAGCCCAGCCCAGCCCCAGCCCAGCCTTTAGAGACACCAATCATGCCCAGCCAGTAAACAAACTCCCTTCCTCACGAGCCCTCCCTCCCTCCTAGCTCGTCGACCCCTAGGGCCACCGGCGGCGGCGGCCAGGCCACCCAACCCAACCCAACCCAGAGATAGCTCCGCCCGCATCGCCCACCCCGAACTCTTAGTTGCGTAGCAAGGGAGCAAACGGCAGGCTTGGAGGCGCCGAGGATCCGGTGGGGGCGATGCATTTTGTGTGCAGTAAATCGGCGATTCAGCCATCTACTTATGAAAGTACATATGTGCTGATGTTTCATGTTTGATTTTTAATTTCTAGCCCCGCCCCCGAGTCGCTATCTGCGTGCTGCATCCTACGGACTATCACCATACTGTTCGGGATTTGAAGGATTATACTCACAAGGTAAAGCATTCTCTGTTCATTCATATGGATTGTAGACCTCAAGGAATTTACCTCACCATCCATTTTCTGTCGGCTGATTTAATTGAACCTAAACCAAACTGCATTGATGCATTCCAATGAAAATCCCATTTATTTTTTTGCCAAATCTGTAAGTGGTGTTCACCTGTACGTGCTACCTTCTATATTCATTGTGCGAGCCAATTAACCAAATCTATTCCGCTACCACATAGTAGAAAAAAAAGTGAGATCGATTGATTCCACAGTATTGCTAGAAATGATATCAACAGCATCAGTATGATCTTAATTTATTTTTAAACACTGTTGAACTAGATTTCTTGCATACTCAGTGCTGAATCTACTCTCTTCTTTCAGGGATGCTTTCCAGGGAGATATCAGGCAAACCTGCAGGTGGTGCAACATGTGCGACCAATCAATCAAGGTATTTATATAGCATAGTATCATACTTGATGGTCATCCTTCAACAATTTAACTCAAATAGGCAATAGGCGCCAACTGTATGTTATTGGAATAATAATGATCTTTGATCTAGGTACATATATAGAAAGCCCTCATTTTATATACGTCCATGCCTAATTCTTGCAAAGTATGAAAAATATGTACATCGATCTGTTCTTTGATTTTTTTTACTTGGAATTTCGTGTGCTGGTACATTTAATTTCTGCAGACAAATTTAAAACCCCAGGGGTTGATTTTAGCCACATTGTATGTAATATTTGATAAAGTTAATAACGTAAAAAGCATACGCCTTGAGCTCTAGATGTGTAGTACAGACATCTACTATCTGAATACATGGTTGAACATAAATCGATCACTGCAGAATGATGAACTAAGGGGTTTATCAGTGATAAAGATAGCCACCTATATTGTGGAATTTAATCTGGGCTATGTAAAATAGCTCCAATTCTCTGTGCGGTGGCCTATTAAGTCATATGGTCTTACAATGGCAAAAAATTACATGCTTTACTACCTTTCTTGCAGGCCCCTGTGTTGCTGGTACCGGATTCATGAATAGTCCACAGGTTGATTACACCAGTAATCTACTAGCTTCTAACAGTGGGGTAACTGTACTTTCTGACCATTACTAGTTATTCCTGCCTGGGGTTCAATTTCATGTGTAACCTGCATGTTTGCTACATATATATGTAACTACACACACCTCTAAACTGTACTCCCTCCGTAGAGAAATATAAGGATCACTAAAGTAGTGATCTAAGTGCTCTTATATTTCTACGAAGAGGGAGTACATATTATCTCTTGTAAAGGTAGAAGCAGTTTTAGTAAGTAAATTTTGGTGACACATATTTGTCATGAATTTTCTTAATGGTAATGGGGGGTAAGAGAGGTCGGAATGCACTTACCAATCATGCTAAGAACCAAGGCTTTTACTCTTTACTAGTCATGTGTACATGGGTCCAGAAATGGTAATTAGGACGGGAAGAGAGTATTAGCAGCAGTAGCATTAGTACATGCCATCTTAGATAGTACTATGATTTTAATTTATTTTGAAACAACACTGAACTAGATTGCTTACTCAATGTTGAGCTCACCCTTTTCGATTCAGAGAGACATTCTGGGAGCAAATCAAGTGGACCAGATGGCAGTGCACCATGAGGGACAATATTTAGGTGGGTATCCATAAGAGGGTGTTATTTTTTCTCTGAATGCCCTTTTTGACCAGTCATAAGATAGCTATATTGTTTATCTCTGCCTCCTATATATATTGTGGAATTTAATCTGGGCTATATGTAATAGCTCCAGTTCTCTGCGATGTGGCATATTCAATTGCATGGTCTTTCTTATACTGGCAAAAAGTTTACATGCTTACCTTGTTTGCAGACAGCCATGCTGGATTTATGAATGGTCTACATGTTGATTACACCATTAATAACACTGAGGTAACTGGTCCATTCATACCAATACAAGTTACTCCTGCCTATAGTTCAGTTTCATGTGTAACATGTTTGTTTGCCTAGATACGTATGTACCTATGTACACCTCTAAGTAACATAGTTCAGCTTCATGCCTTACTTTATTACCTTGTCTGGCAAGAGGGTGGTATCAAGGGCTCTGCAAATGCTTAATTGGGAAATCATGTTCAGAAGTAAGGCATGAAGTCCTTCGATGTTCTGGGTGTACTTTGGTAAAGAATATGCAATTCAAACGAGAATGGAGTATTAGGTTATTAACACGCAGGACTAGCCTACGCATTATGAGATATCATGCATTCTGTTTATACCATGTTATAAGATTACTGAAAATATTGTGAGGTGATATATCTCAACGCCATGCACAATCAATACTCCTTCACAAGTCTTACTTGATGACAAAACCAGCAATACATGCCATTTTCCTGTAGAGGCGACTGATACTGTGTAGTATGTAATTGTATACCATGTTTGACCCATCAATGTTTTTACTGTATGATAGTGACCATATGTATTAAAAAATTATGGAGTAATCGTGGCCATTGTCATTTATTCGCAGAGTTCTGGATACAATCCTCCTGCCGGAATACAGATGGATATACCGTCCAACACGTATCCTATGAGTGACGACATGTCTTATATGCCATCGGAAATTAACATGGTATGCACACTTCATCTGTAATTTCCCTTGCAATCATAGTGGAGGTGATATCTGCTTTTTAAATAATTCTCAACTTGGTGCTGTCCTTCAATACATAGCTAGACATCAATATACATATAAGCTTACTCCACTCTTAACTATCATTAACTTGCTAGACATAATGTTCCAAACTTGATTCATTGATCGAGGCTGAAAGTGCTACTACTAGTTTGTAATATCAATTCTCAACTTGGTGCAGTCCTTCACTATCTAGCTAAGCATCAATAATTCAATTTACATACAAGCGGTTTCAGACCTATTATTTCTTCAGTCTTAAGTCCTAACTATATATAGTTAACTTGCTAGACATAATTGCCCGATCTTAATTCACTGATAGAGTCTTAAAGTGTTTGTTATGGCGCTGCTAGAAGGAGGGCGTGAGAGGGCCGGCCGGGGGCCTTTTGCCCACGGCCGGGCAAGATGGAAGGGATTTCTTCCTTAATTCTTGCTTGATTAGATTGATACATCTCCTCTCTTTATATAGAGAGGTTTACTTGACTCCCAAGCAAGGCTTACTTGACCCCTAAGCAAGCGACTCTTATCTCTAATTAACCCTAAGACTAACGGGCTATACCACCAGCCCAGGCCATTAGGCCCATTACATACTCTAACACTAAACCCCACCTGGACATGCAGCTTGTCCTTGGGCTGCAGCCTAACCAACTTATAAGCACGACTCGACGCAACACAAACCTAACACCTAAAAACAAGCCTTTTACATCTCGGCTTGTTTTATTACTCTCAACCTGAAATGGACTGGGACGATTTATTTTGGACCCCTTAACAAAAAGTGGACACCATCCGCACGTCGGACGTGCACGTGTACATCCACCTGGATTCCATGGACACCATTTGGACAAAAGGAGTGCATTTGTATGGCCACCTGGAAGTGGTCGCAAAAGCGACCAGCAGAGGCGCCCTCGCGGCGGCAGGCGGAATACAGTGGTGCTACGTGGTGCGCTCCTGTCAGTGACACCCTGCCTTCTCCCCGCCGGACGGCTGTTGGTCTGCACCGCACAGAGAAGAGTGGAGGGCATGCGATGGAGAATGACGAGGAGGGGTGAAAATAATATGCCCAAGATCCCCGACGCAGCGGACGAGATCGAGGTCCTTTGTGCAGCGAAGCGCAACTGGGAGGAGCGGCAGCTGCAGACCACACATCTCCCGCACACGCCGACGCGCTAGGAGGCCGCGCGCAGCAGCTTGCAGCCTCACCGCCGCCGGCATGTGGCTGTTAGTGATCCTAGCCGGAAGCGGTGACGGCGACGGCAGGAACTTGATCTACTGGATGGGGACGCCCTGGGGAAGCGGTGATGGCGATGGCGGGAACTTGATCTGGTGGATCGGGACTCCCGCCGGCGCGGTCGATGTAGGGCCGGAGCTGACCGGCGGTGGCTGCTGCGCCGCGCCGGGCAGCGGCTTCTGCGGGGGAGCGCAGGGCACGACAGAGGCCGCCAGGAGCGGGGGCGGCCACTGCAGTCAGGGCGGGGCGGTGGTGGCAGTGGATGGCAGCTGCAGCGGCTGCAGCCACGGCAGCCACATCGGTGCGGTGGCGG